>NW_020885170.1:21523-32827 GCF_003945725.1 Corapipo altera
CACCCCAACACAAACCAACCCACCCCAACTCAACCCAACCCAAACCAACACAACCCAACACAAACCAACCCAACCCAACACCACACAACCCAAATCAACCCACCCCAACCCAATCCAAGGTGACCCGACCCAACCCTGGGAGCTCCCCAGCCCATGCCAGGGAAGGACAGCCCTTGGCACGGCTCCTCTCGCCGGCACAGTGCCCTGGGTATGGCCCCCCACAGATTCCCCCCAGTTGGGGAGGAAAACATGGAAAAGAGGGAGAAGAGGCAAAAGCAGCCGGAAACAGAGGAGTGGAGTCTGATGGGAGAGGGAGTGAGTGGATAAAGACGCCGGCACTCGGCTCCTCCCTAATGAATGAGGCTTTGATAGAGTTTATTGTCCTTGACGCCGTTCATTCCCAGGCTGCTCCTTGGAGACGTTCCCTCCTCCGCCCGCATCCCCACGGCCCTGCCAGCGCCAGCGATGGAACGGGATGGATCCCACGAGGGGATCCCCAGGGACCTACACCCAGAGCCCACCCCATCCCAGAGGAGGCTCCTGCACTGTGCAAGGCCTGAAGACCCTTCACAGGCAGGTCCCGATCCTGGCAGGATGTGGGACTGGCAGAGACGGGATTTCCCCTGGAAGTGGGAGCTTTTACACTCGCTGGGGACCACTTGTGGCACAGAAAAGCTTCCTGGCACCCAACGAGCCGGGCTGGGCAGAGCTGTGGTGGGCAGCCAGGCTGCAGGGCCAGCTGTGCCGGCAGGGACAGAGCTTGTTCCTGGTTCCAAGTAAGATCAAGCCCCGGCTGGGCACAGGAGGATGGCACGGCTGGTGGGTGGTCAGCAGGAAGCTCTGGCGTGGCTCGGGAAGGCCGCCACTGGCACTGGCACTGGCACTGGCACTGGCACTGGCACTGGTACTGGCACTGGCACTGGCACTGGCCCTGCCGCTCCCCCGCGAGGCGCTCGGGGATGGAGGTGACTCCGTTATTCAGGCAGTGCCAGCACAATTCCCGGCCCGGTGCCAGGGCTGGAGCCGAGCCACGTGATAAATCCTGCAGTGCCGGGGGTCCCAGCGGGGTTGCCGGGGGGGTTTCCCGCTCCTCCCGCAGCATCTCCCCCTGGACCAGGGGCATCCCCCCGGGGTGTCCCCTGGGGCTGTGCCGCTGCCACACGGAGCCACCCCGGTTCCAGGGGATCCAGATCCGGGGCAGCGGGATGAGTGACTCCTCATTCCACAGCCCAGCGCTGCGCCACGGAACCTGCTGCTGTCATTCCATGGAAAAATCACCGTGCGGAGATGGAGGATTAAGCCAAGGGGATGAGACACGGGATGGGCTCAGCCCTGTCACGTTGGGCACACGGGTGCTCCCCACTTCGGCACCCCCTGCCCCCCCCCAGCTCCCAAAGCACATCCCAGGTGCTGCTCCAGCCCCTGGAGCGGCAGGAGCTCAGCTGGGCTGGCAGAGATGAGCACAGAGGAGCTGCCCCAGCATCCCCAACCTCCATCGGCCTCCACTCTGCCCCTTCCCAGGGCAGCACAACATCATCCCCCCTCCCCAGACTGCCAGTCCCCTTTCCCAGACTGCCAGCCCCTCTTTCCTGACCTCCAGTCCCCCTCCCCAGACTGCCAGTCCCCTTTCCCAGACTGCCAGCCTCCCTTCCCAGACTGCCAGTTCCTGCCCTCGGGCTCCCGGAGCATCCCTGGTCCCTGAACTCTCAGGGTGACTCCTGGGCCCTTCCCTCCACTGGCCACGCTGGGATCTAACAGGATCTGGGTGCCGAGACACTCCCACCCTCGCCAAGGTCACGGCAAAGCTCCGCGACACCGAGCGCCGCCCTGAGAGGCAAAGCCCTGTGCAAACACTAATTAATCCTCACTAACGAACTCCAAATTTATGGCTTATTTAAGTGTCTGTCTGGCACAGGCTGTTAAATCCCTAATCCCATCCCGCTGGAGCGCGGGAAGGGGGATGGCACAGCCCTGGGTGGCCTCGGCACCACCCGGCAGTGCCGGGGGCTCCGGTGCCAGCGGTGAAGTCCTGGAGGAGCCACGGGGAGGGCTGAGCCCTCACCAAAACTGCACTGGAGCATCTCATGGGTCTGCAGCCCAATCCAAAAATGGGACCACCCCAAAACAGGGACCACCAGCACAGGTACCCCAGCACCAGTGCCATTCCTATGCCACGCCGGGATCCACGGTCCCATCGTGCCAGTCCTGGATGTGCTGCGGAGGCAGGATGAGTCCTCACCAAAGCTGCCTCGGAGCCTCTTATGGGTCTGCAGTCAGATGGAACTGCACCAAAAGGAGATCACCCCAAAAACAGGACCACCCCAAAACAGGGAGCACCGGCCCAGACAACACAACGCCAGCCCCGTGCCGTGCCGGGATCCACCGCCACGCCAGCCCCGGATGTGCCAGGGTGGCAGCGCTGGACCCTCACACCGTGCTGCTGCTGCTGCTGCTGCTGCAAAATGCCAAGTCTTGGGGAATTCTCAGCACAAGCCCAGGCCATGCCAGGAGCAGATAATGGGAACGTTTGAGTGCCCGATCCGTCTCTCCCCGCCCCGTCAGCCCCGTTAAATCCCGCTCTGGTGGCCCATAAAACGATATTTCACAGCGCGGGGGGAGCACTGGCTGATGGCTCTGGGAAGCCGTTCAAGAACTCGGACACACGGTGGAGGTTCTGCAAACAAACGTTGGAAATCAATGGAACAGCAGGATGTTAACGGAATTCCACGAGCGGCAAACACCGGCAATTACCGGCACGGAGAAAGATTTCACTGGGTTGAAACCATTTTTCAAGGCAAGAGCTCGACTGAAGTAACACCCCTCTGAGCCACCCTGGAAGCTGTGGCTGCCCCAAACCTGGAATATTCAAGGACAGGTTGGACGGGGCTTGGAGTGACCTGGTCTAGTGGGAGGTGCCCCTGTCCATGGCACGGGGTGGGACTGGAGGGTTCTGAAGGTCCCTTCCGAGCCAATCCAACCCACTCTGGGATTCCAAGATTCAATGAAATGCCGGTCCCGGCTCTCCCCGGCTCCTGGAGAGAGTCATCAGCCATTCAAAAATTAATTAAAACCAAGGACCTCATTTAATTAAAGGTGTGCAGTGAGGAAGTTGTTCTATTACTGAGAAAGTCAACGCGTGGAGTTTCATCTTCAGAGAGCTGCTGCAGGAGGGGGGAACCCGCTCACCTCCCTCCCCAAGCACAGAGAGGGATTTCAATCCCAAATTTGATGGGAACGTGTGGTTTTCTCACAGGCTGGGCAGGAAATCAGCTTTTTGGTTAAAATGAAGGCCGGAACGTCTCAAAAGGGGGATGGTGAGCCCCCCCAAATTCCCTCCTGCTGAAACAACCCCCACATGGCTCTGAACACCCGACAGGGCGAGAGAATTCCGGTTCTCCCATCAAATTAACATCCTTACCCCGGGTGGGGGCTCATTAAGGTCTATTTCCAGGGAAGCAGCAGCTCGGATCCGCTGTGCAGGACCCCATGGGGGATGGAACATGCAGTGCTCCATCCAGGGGTCCTGCTCCCAGCCCAGCCCCTTCCCATGGGGTGATGATGGACACAGGTACGTCTGGAGCAGCTGGAAACGCTCCGAGACCGGGAATGGTAAATGAGCTCCACATTCAGGGGCTCCCCGAGGACTCAGCAGCCCCTGAGGGACCCCAGGGTGGGGGGACCTGCCCCATTCAGCTCGTGCTGGGGTAGAGCCAGGTGCTGGGGGAAGGATCCTGTCCAGAGCAAGAGGGGTTCCCAGGAATCCTCGGGGTCTCAGGCTCCTGCTCCCAGGAGCGTGAAGGCAGAGGAGGGAAGGGGAGACGGGTCATTTGTGGTGCCATCCCACAGTTCATCCTTGGCTGAACTTGCCATGCTTGGATTGCCAGGCAATGTGCCAGGTGGGAAATCCATCCTGGAGATCCATCCCAGAGGTTGGTGAGGCTGTGACAGGGAACAGGCAGCTGGTGGAACATCCCCCCAGTCCTGGAGCATTCGTGGGCTCACAGAGCAGGGGGAGGACGGCCTGACCCCCCAGGGATGAGCCAGAGCTCCCAGTTCCCCAGGCACAGGATTTTGGGGGTTCTTCCAAGAATCCCAGATGCCAACAGTCATCAGGAGACCCCATAAGAGCCAAGGGGACCCAGAGCCTGGCAGTACCGTGGGATGGCAGGTGGGGAGAGCCCCTCCTCCCTGCCAGCGCAATTAGGGAAGCTCATTATTTGTAAAGCAATTAGCAGAGCTAATCAACTCCCAGCGACACGGCGGAATGAGCAGAGAGGAGAGGGGGAGATGCCAGATGCCACCGCCAGCGCTGGGAGCGGGGCTGGCACTGGGGACGGGGACACAGTAGCCCCTGAGGGACACAGGGTGGGGGACCTGCCCCAATCAGGGGCTGTTTGGGGACAGAGCAGCCCCCGAGGGACCCCAGGGTGGGGGACCTGCCCCAATCAGGGGCTGTTTGGGGACAGAGTAGCCCCCGAGGGACACAGGGTGGGGGACCTGTCCCAATCAGGGGCTGCCCAGCTCATGCTGGGGCAGAGCCAAGTGCTGGGGGAAGGATCTCATCCAGAGCAAGAGGGGGCTCCCAGGAATCCTTGGAGTCTCAGGCTCCTGCTCCCAGGAGCGTGAAGCCGAAGAAGGGAACGTGAGATGGTTCATTAGTGGTGTCACCCCACGGTTCATCCTCGGCTGAACCCGCCACACTCGGCTCCCCAGGGAATGTTCCGGGTGGGAAACACACCCCGGGGATCCATCCCGGGGGCCGGCGAGGCGGTGACAGGGAACAGGCAGCCGGTGGAACACGCACACCACGAGCAGCAGCAGCGTTCGGGGACCGGCTTTTCCACATCAAAGCCCGCGGAGCGCAGGGGAGCTCAGAGCAGGTCCCGGCACTCGCGTGGGCGGAGATGCTCCAGCGGCTCCTTCCCGGGCTCCCGGGAGCCAGCGGAGCTGCTGCGAGCACGGGGACGACACCAGGAGCAGAAACAGCTACGGGGAAGAGACAGCCCTGAGACTGCGGGGACGTGCTGCCGGGATGAGGGCGAGGGGCTCCCAGTGACACCCACGGTGGCTCCAGCGGCCCTGAGCAGGGGCTGGTTCTGGAAGTGAAGCGTGAAGTGGGCACGAAGCTTCTGCAGCCTCTCCTGCTCTCCACCCTCTCCTGCTCTCCACCCTCTCCTGCTCCCAATCCCTCCGTGTGATCGCAGCTGGCACTCAACACCACGTCCCCACGTCCCTGAGCCACTCGAGGGACAAGTGCTGGGTGTCCACAGCAGCACTGGAGGGTTTTCAGTGGCACCGAGGGGCAGAGAGCACGGCCAGAGACAATGGTGGAGTGCCAAGGGCTGGATGGGGACCTGAATTACCTTAATTCTGAATTATCTTAATCCCATGTTGGCACAGCCAGTGCCGGGATCACCTCCTCAATCCCTGGGATGAGCTGGGCTCGGTGCCGTCTCTGGGGATACCAGGGATTGGGGGGTTCAGGGAATGAGGTGGCTCTGTGGGAAACCTGGTCTGGTGTCACAGTCATGGAATCATGGAATGAGTTGTGTTGGGCTGGGAGGGACCTCAAAGCCCATCCAGCCCCACCCCTGCCATGGGCAGGGACACCTTCCACCAGCCCAGGTTGCTCCAAGCCCGGTCCAACCTGGCCTTGGACACTTCCAGGGATCCAGGGGCAGCCACAGCTTCTCTGGGCTTTCATTATCAAACCAGGCTCTGCCAGAGCCTTTCATTGGAGGTTGTTGATTGTAACACAATTTCCATTGTTTCCAAGCATATGGAATCTCACCCTGGCCCTACACGGCACCGGCACCGCGACCCCTGGGCAGGGGGACCCAGAGGTGCCCCCAGCCCCAGAACCCACTGGCACTGCAGGAACGACACCGTTCCCTCGGGACTGGGGACCGTCCCTGGGGCACTGACTCTGGACTGACCTTCCTCCCTTCTGACCTTCCTCCCTTCCAAACACACCCACCCAGGGCAGGTGCTCCAAGTCCTTCCCGCTCTGCCACAGCTCTGCCCCTGCCTCTCCTGCAGCAGCTCCCTGGCAGTGCAGGGGCTCGGCACAGCCAGAGCCAGCTCAGCAAGGCCAGGCACAGCCAGAGCCAGCTCAGCAAGGCCGGGCCCAGCCGGGCTTCGGGCCCAGCCCAGCCCCAGTGGTCGGCACATGGCAACAAAGGCTCTGCTCCACCACCACCCTCTGCTCCACCACCACCCTCTGCTCCATCACCACCCTCTGCTCCACCACCACCCTCTGCTCCATCACCACCCTCTGCTCCACCACCACCCTCAACATCCTCGCCGTGGAACCACGTTCTGCACGGAGCGAGTTCTCCTCACCCTCCATCCCCTTCCCCAGAGCAGCCCCGGGAGCAGCCGGCAGGGAAGGCTGTTCCATCCCAGCCGCTGTCTTTTCCTGTCTCATCCCGTGTCCATCCCCCGCCTCCCTCATCGGAGCCGACGCAGCCCAGCCCCGCTATTGGTGCTGCTGCCGGCGCTGCCGCTCCCGTCTCCTCCCCAGGGCACCGGGAACGGCTCCCGCGCCTCCCGGTGACCATCAATCTCCATCGAGCCCGAAGGCAGCGATTAATCACGGAGAGAACAGACCTAATTCAAACCTTCTGCCACGTGCTGCCAGCCCTGCTCCCTCTGCCAGCCCCTTTCCATGGGGGAGAGCGGCAGGACCCGGAGCTGTGAGGATGGGGGACACCCTGCAACAGGCTCAGGGTGTCCGGGATGCTCCATCCCATGAGGAATGAGCAGAGGAGTGGCAGCACCACAAAGGGGGGGGGGCATCCCCCAAAAATGGGGTCCCACCGAGTCATGGGCATCTCCAAGGGATCCTTATCCTGGATTAACAGGATCCCAAAGGAGGAAAGGAAAGGTTTTCCTCCTCTCCGGATGCACCAGCAGCTGCAGGAGCTGGGAGCCCCCTGCCTGGAGCAGAAATTGGGTGGATTTCATCCCAAATCCTCCCTCCAGGAATCCACCCCTGCCACGGGGGAGACACCAGGGGTCTGGCTCCAGAGAAGTGGGACTCGCAGGGGTACAGGAGCCTCAGAGATGCCAGTGGCAGCAGGGGCAGATCCCAGCCCAGCCCCCGTGGCACAGGACAAGGCGGTGCCAGGCACGGTCACCTTGAGGCTCCTCTCGCCTGAGGGAGCAGTAGATGAAGCAGGAGACAGCGTTTTCCGCAGGAATTCCAGGGCTGCATTGGCACTTTCCACTCAGCACGTGCTGCAGCGGGTCCCCAGCCCCATCCCTCCAGTTTTGGCACATCCCAGAGGATACAGGCAGGATGTGCCGACATGGAATGAGCACATCCCACCAGGAGTTCAGCAGCCAGTGCTGCAGCATCCCAGGGAAAACAGCGTGTGGAACATCAGGTGACTCCCACCTGCAGCAGGAAAGCATCCCTGCTCCCTCTTTGGGATCCAAACCGAGTCAAGACCAAACCCACTGGAACTGGAACTGCAAGGGGAGCACCTGCACCCCTGACCCCGCCATTCCCAGCGCCTCCAGCTCCTCAAAAACGGCTACAAAAGCTCATTTTGGTTGTGGTCCAGGATTCTCGGGAGGCTCCACATGAGGAATTGGCTCCTCACCCCCAAGGACGGGGTTTCACGGAGCGGGAACCCCCCGTGCCCGGGTGGAGGCAGCTCCGTGCCCTCCCCGCCCTCGGCGTGTGGCTGCTCCCGAGCCCATTAGGCAGCTTAAATTAATAAAGTTGTTTGTCTTGTCAGCATGTGCTTCACTCGGAACGAGCATCCTCTGGGGAGCCGCTTCCCGCGGCACAGGATGAGCCAGATCCTGCCTGGGATGAGCTGGATCCTGCTCAGGATGGGCCAGATCCTGCCTGGGATGAGCCGGATCCTGCCTGGGATGAGCCAGATCCTGCTCAGGATGAGCCAGATCCTGCCTGGGATGAGCCAGATCCTGCTCGGGATGGGCCAGATCCTGCTCGGGATGAGCCAGATCCTGCTCGGGATGAGCCAGATCCTGCCTGGGATGGGCCAGATCCTGCTCGGGATGGGCCAGATCCTGCTCGGGATGAGCCAGATCCTGCCTGGGATGGGCCAGATCCTGCTCAGGATGAGCTGGATCCTGCCTGGGATGAGCTGGATCCTGCCTGGGATGAGCTGGATCCTGTCTGGGATGAGCTGGATCCTGCCTGGGATGAGCTGGATCCTGCCTGGGATGAGTTGGATCCACTGCTGGTGCTGCCCCATCACATATCCCGGTGCTGTAAGTGGCCCCAGACTCCTGCTCCTGCCAACCCCCCTCATCCCCAGGGACGGAGCTCAATGTCTTCAACATTCCAGCCGGGAGACCCCAAAGTGGGGGACGAGACCCCGGCGAGGGGACACAAGGGCCCTGTGCCAGCATCTGCACCCCATCCCCATCCCCATCCCGGACAGGGAGGCAGGAGCAGGGAGCCCTGGGCACAGGAAGCCTCTGCTGCTCTGATCCGCCGGGAGATGGAACAGAAACGCCGCAGGACAAATGGAAAGGGCCGGGAACGATGGATGTGACGGCACGGAAATAACGGCGGAGCTGCAGACGCTGCTTCAGCACAAAATATCAGCAGACTATAAATAATAAAGTTATAAATTATAGAATCACGGATCACGGAATTGTTTGGGTGGGAAGAGACCTTAAAGCCCTTCCAGGGAGAGCTGAGAGCCCCTCCCAGGGCCTAAAGGGGCTCCAGGAGAGCTGGAGAGGGACTGGGGACAAGGGAGGGAGGGATAGAAAAAAAGGGAATGGCTTCCCACTGCAAGAGGGCAGGGTCAGATGGGATATTGGGAAGGAATTCCTGGCTGGGAGGGTGGGGAGGCCCTGGTCCAGGTTGCCCAGAGAAGCTGTGGCTGCCCCTGGATCCCTGGAAGTGTCCCAGGCCAGGTTGGACGGGGTTTGGAGCAACCTGGGCTGGTGGAAGGTGTCCCTGCCCATGGCAGGGGTGGCACTGGATGGGTTTTGAGGTCCCTCCCAGCCCAACACAACTCATTCCATGATTCCATGACTGTGACACCAGACCAGGTTTCCCACAGAGCCACCTCATTCCCTGAACCCCCCAATCCCTGGTATCCCCAGAGACGGCACCGAGCCCAGCTCATCCCAGGGATTGAGGAGGTGATCCCGGCACTGGCTGTGCCAACGTGGGATTAAGATAATTCAGAATTAAGGTAATTCAGAGTTAAGATAATTCGGAATTAAGATAATTCAGAGTTAAGATAATTCAGAGTTAAGATAATTCAGAGTTAAGATAATTCGGAATTAAGATAATTCGGAATCACGCGCGAGGGTTTCAGACCAATGGCCACTGACACCTTTAGTCCCTTGTTTGATTAAATTAAACACTCGGTTAATTACAGTCATCCCTTGGATATCTCCCCTCCTTTCCTGGTGCCAGCAGACAGAACATTCCTCACTCCAGTTCCACATGTGGGACCCTCTGGGAGGGATCAGCAACAACAAATCCCCTCCTTCACCACAGGATCCCCCTTTCCAAGGAAAAGCTTGACTCAAATCCATCAAGATCTGGCGAAAAGTAATGTGAAAGCCATTGAAGTTTGTGTTTTGTTGGTGTTGGAGGGATATTAGGGAATGCCCAGAGAAGCTGTGGTTGCCCCTGGATCCCTGGAAGTGTCCAAGGCCAGGCTGGACGGGGTTTGGAGCAACCTGGGCTGGTGGAAGGTGTCCCTGCCCATGGCAGGGGTGGCACTGGATGGGCTTTAAGGTCCCTTCCCACCTGAACCATTCCATGATTCTATCATTCTAATATTCCTGGCTGAGGAACAATGGGAGAAGAATTCCTTAATTTGGGCTTTGGTGCTGGAGGGAGCG
Source organism: Corapipo altera (assembly GCF_003945725.1). Taxonomy (NCBI): domain Eukaryota; kingdom Metazoa; phylum Chordata; class Aves; order Passeriformes; family Pipridae; genus Corapipo; species Corapipo altera. Next base: position 31,373 of record NW_020885170.1, read on the forward strand.
TCCCACGGGTGGTTTAACCCCACTGGCAGCCCTGTGGCAACCTCAGCCCGGCTCTCAGGAGACCTTTTAGGAGGAAGCAGGGAAGGCAGTGGCCTTTCCCAGGAATTAATCTGGGAACCAGTGGAGTACGGCACTGCCCATCCATGGGGATTCATCATCCGCCGGCTCCTGGCACGGAGCCCCTCACACCCCTCCCCGGGGCCACTAACGAGGAAATTGAGACGTTCAGAAACATCCTCAAATTTCACACGGCGCTTGTGGTTTTTTCCTCCCTAATTTCACCCCACCACAACGTTGGAACTCTGTGCTAAACGAGCCCGACTGCCCCCAAAGCCCTGGGAGCTCCGGAAAAGCTGCTGGAATGAGTCTCACGCTGCCGAGATCCCTGGAAAAGCTGCTCCAGCCCCTCACGGTTGCACTGCACTGTGCCAGAGCTGCACCAGCAGCACCAGTGACCCACCGGGAGCTGACAGCCCCAGCATGACCAGGGGCACCCCTGGAGCATTCCCAGAGCAGCCAAGGTTTTCCCGGGAAGGGATGGATAAATGGGAGACACGGCCTTGCTGTCACAGCATTCCTCCTCCCACCACTGGAATTAGTCCACCCACAGCTCGTGTGTCTCCCTCAGGGATGATTTGTCCAAAAAAATGCAGCAATCATGGAAGCAAGTTGGATTTATGCTGAATATCCATTGGATGCTGGAACACAGATCCCCACTGGTGGGCACCTGGAACTGGGGCACTGCATCCCTGGGCACTCCAGACTGGGAACCCTGTACTGGGACACTTCATTCTGGACACCACAAACTGGGCACCTGGAACTGGAGCACTGCACACTGGACACTCCACACGGGGCACCTGCAATCTGGGCACTGCATCCCAGACATTCCACACTGGACACTCTATACTGGGAATCTGGGCATCGTATCCCAGACATTCCATACTGGGTACCTGCAATCTGGGCACTGCATCCCAGACATTCCATACTGGGCACTCCACACTGGGCACCTGGAACCTGGGCATTGCATCCCAGACACTCCACACTAGGCACTCCACACTGGGGAACTGGAATCTGGACACTGCATCCCAGACATTCCATACTGGACACTCCACACTGGGAATCTGGGCACTGCATCCCAGACATTCCATACTGGACACTCCACACTGGGAATCTGGGCACTGCATCCCAGACATTCCACACTGGGTACCTGCAATCTGGGCACTTCATCTGGAATCTGGGCATTGCATCCCAGACATTCCACACTGGACACCTGGAATCTGGGCATTGCATCCCAGACATTCCACACTGGACACTCCACACTGGGAATCTGGGCACTGCATCCCAGACATTCCACACTGGACACCTGGAATCTGGGCATTGCATCCCAGACATTCCACACTGGGCACCTGGAATCTGGGCACTGCATCCCAGACATTCCACACTGGACACCTGGAA
>NW_020885170.1:32927-34044 GCF_003945725.1 Corapipo altera
CCCAGAGCCCCCACCCCTCCCAGCCAGAGCCACATCCCCCCGGCCCCGCTGGCCCCACAGCTCCCGAGGCTCTGTACCAGCATTCCATGCCCAGGAGCAGCCGGCCATGCCAGGACAGAGCAGCCGGAGCAGGTGTGGAGGCTCAGCCCGGAATGTGGCTGGACGAGTGCCGGGATGTGGCACCGCGGGCACCGAGCAGGGGCCACGTGGATTTTCGTCTCCAGCAGCGTTTTGGCTGATCCGCTCCCGAGGAGCGCGAAAACGGGGTCACCGATCCCAGAACTGGGATGATCCAGACCCAGGGCCGGGCTGCGGGACGCTGCGGCACCGGAGATGCTTCTGCCTCCCCAAACCGTCACCGAGGGGACAGGGACAGGGATGGGGACAGGGACAAGGGCAAGGGCAGGGACGGGCTGTGCTCACACGGAGCCGGCAGCAGCTGCCAAGCTCCCGCCTCGGGCAGCGCAGCCATTCCAGGGCTCCGGGAAGAGCCTCCACACCTCCCCCCTCCCCGTTATCCCGGATTCCGGAGGATAACTGCAAACCCTGAGGGATGTGGCTCCGTGGACCTCCCTGCCCTGCTTTTGGGGTCACGCAGGAGGGGACACACTGACAGACCCTCTTGTCCCCGCTCCAAGGGGACTGAATTCCCGTGAATCCTCCAGCACGGCCCCGCGGGGCACCGGGACCCCGCACGGGGTTGAGGGGGGAGTTTTGAGCGGCAGAATTTGGGAGCAGCTCAGAGCCCAGCCCGGAGCCACCCGGGGAGCTGGAGCTGCACTGGAGAGCTCTGTGCCCAGCCCGCACGTGACGGAGAAGAACAACAGCCGGAGAAAACTAGGACAGCACGGCCGGGTCGGGAGCGAGGGAGAGAGCTTCTGAGGATGGAGCTGCTGTGGGGCCTGGGAGAGGGAACACCCCAAACTGTCACTGTCACCATCACCACCACCCCCTGTCCTGCTCACAGGGGGACCCCTCCCAGACACAGGGAAACAGCTTTGTGCCGGCGGGTCCGTGGTACAGTCAGGGTGGATCCATCCTGCAGGCAGGACCCATGGCACAGGCAGGGTCCATGGCACAGGCAGGGTCCATGTCCCACAGGATCCATGGTACAGGC
>NW_020885170.1:34054-34534 GCF_003945725.1 Corapipo altera
TACAGGCAGGACCCATGGCACAGGCAGGGTCCATGTCCCACAGGATCTGGGCACAGGCAGGTCCATGGTACAGGAAGGATCTGAGGTCCAGGCAGGCCCTTGATTCAAGGGGGTCTGTGGCACAGGCAGGGTCACTTCCAGCACACCCACAGGTGACCCCCGGGCCCCTGTGCCAGGAAGGGACCCCTTCCACCAAGCCCTGCAGATCCAGGGCAGTTTCTCCATGGAAAGTTGTTTCCAGGGGTTCCCATAGCTTTGCCCCTCGCACCTGGAATTCAGGAGCTGCCGAGGCAGAAGCTGCTCATGCACAGCCCATCCCTGTAACCTGGTCCCCCATCCCTGTAACCTGGTCCCCCATCCCTGTAACCTGGCCCCCCATCCCTGCAGCCTGTCCCCTGTCCCTGTAAGGTGGCCCCCATCTGTGGCTCCCCATCCCTGTAAGGTGGTACTCCACCCCTGTAAGGTGGTACTCCACCCCTG
>NW_020885170.1:34544-37231 GCF_003945725.1 Corapipo altera
CCCTGTAAGGTGGTACTCCACCCCTGTAAGGTGGTACTCCACCCCTGTAAGGTGGCACTCCACCCCTGTAAGGTGGCACTCCACCCCTGTAAGGTGGTACTCCACCCCTGTAAGGTGGTACTCCATCCCTGTAAGGCGGCCCCCCATCCCTGTAAGGTGGTACTCCATCCCTGTAAGGTGGTACTCCAACCCTGCTGCGCTGCTTCCAAACGTCTGGCATCTAAATCCCTAAATCCGGTCGGTGCTAATGGCAGCGGGAATATTCATGATTCCCGGCAGCAGCAGCAGCGCTGGCAGAGGTGTAGGGGGGGGAATGTGGGGAGGGGGTGGGGGGGGGGGGGGGGGGGGGGGGGGGGGGGGGGGGGGGGGGGTGGTTAGGGGGTGCTCACACGTTGGGGGGGTTGGGGGGGTGTTTAGGGGATGCTCACACGGCTCAAACACGGAGCTCTGCAGGGGGCTGGGGGAGGCTCCGAGCTCCCTGCTCTGCGGAGAGGGATGGATGCCTTGGGAACACTCCTGGCTGGAGGAGGGAGGAAAGCAGAGCCCTGGCTGTGACCAGCTCCGAGCTGAGGAGGAGGAGGAAGAGGAGGAGGAGGAGGAAGAGGGAGGCAGTGGGGCCAGGACATGAGGAGAATCCTCATCCTGTCCATGTGGGGATGGAGCTGCTCCTGTCCCTTCACGGCTCTGGGAGCTGGAGGGGGACCCCATCAGCTGGGTGATGCCACCGTGTGCCCTGCCACGTCTCCACTGTCCCCCCAAACACCCCGAGATGATCCCTTGTCTCTGGGTAGGATCTGGGGCGATGCCAGGCAATGCTCAGTACCCCATCAGCGGGGGGATGCCACTGCCACGCCTCCAGCATCCCTTCAGTCACCCCGAGGAGATCCCACTGGTCACCAGGCAGGGTCTGGGGCGATGCCAAGCGATGCCCAGGCCATGCTGGGCACTGAACTCCACTCCCGAGCAGAGCACTGCAGGCAGGGTTGGCTCTGGCTCCTCTCCCAGATGGAGAAGCCTCGGAGAGAAGCAAATGAAGCCTTTGCAGAGGTTCATTACACCCCTGAAATCAGGGGCTCAGTTCCCTGGGGCACGAGGGAGCCGTGTGAGCTGGGCAGAGTTCATGGCAGAGCTCAGCACCGGGGCAGGATTGAGGCTCCTCTCTAATTTTGTGCAATTTTCCCATCAGCCGAGGATTCGCAGCAGCTCCCGAGGAGATCAGAAGGTCAGAACTCCATCCTCCCATCAGCGTTTTCACGCTCACCCAGCCGAGAGAGAAACATCCACGGCAGCCAGAGCCGGGGCCGGGGCTGCCCCTTCCTGCTCCACTGCCTCGGGCTGCAGGCACGGATCAAACCTCTGGAGCGGCTCCCAGAGCACACTGGAGCTCCGTGGTTCCACAGTCGTCCTCTGGAATGCGAGCTGGCAGGTGCCTGGATCTCCCTCCGAGCACCAGTGTCAGAACACCAGGCGCTTTCGCTGGGTCAGAGCAATTACAACACTTAGCTGGAAGTTGTTGGGGAAGCACTTTAGCACAGCCTGATCTCCGGGGACGGTTCCTTCCACGGCAGAGCCAGTTCTGCGAGGAGCAGATGGGCTGAGCGGGGCTTCCTCGGGGCAACGTGGCCCCGGGGGCCTCGTGACATCCCCATGGCCACGGAGCTGCTGCCTCATGCAAAAGCTGCTCGGTAATTGCTGGCAAGGTCCTGCCCAGCTCCCCACACCGGTTCCGGGCTGGTCCATCACCAGCCTGGCTTCTGCTCCTCGGCGCTGCCGCGGCTGCTCCACCGCTCCGGGCTGGGCTCTGGCCTTTTTTCGCTGCTGAGCTTCTGCTCTCTGAGCCGTGAGCAATTTCCTGGGATGCCAGCAGCTGTAATCCATACAGGAACCCAACTGTGCCAGCCCACAAATTAATCCAACCCGGATCAGGCCTTGTACCTGGCCCCGACAGATCCCCCGGGAGCCAGGCCCCGGCTGTGCCGCGTGGTTGCACATTTGCTCACAGCCGGGGCAGGGACACGCTCCGGAGACGAAGCAGAGCTGTTTTACCAACGGTCTGGATCACCCCAAACCCCCTAAACCCCCTCCCACCCCAGGATTTAACACCCTGCACCGCCGGGAGCTGCACTGCCGCAATCCACGCTCGTGGATTAAACGCCAACCGGCTGCTTTTCCATGGTGGGATGACTTTGGGAGAAGGCAGCGCGGAACGGCAGCCGGAGATGCAAGCGAATCACTTTTCCAGGCGCAGCACATGCTGCCCGGAGGGCAGAATCCAGGCTGCAGGAACATGCTGACTGCACACGTCTCCTCCCTGGCAGCGACTGCAGCCCCTATTAAATATTGAGCCGGGAACTCCGGTGCCCCCGCTCCCGCTCTCCTCGGCTGCCCCCCTGCTCTGCCAATACCTCGGATCCATCAGGGCCGTGCCCGAGTGCTCCGAGCTCCGCGCGCCGGCCACGCCGCAATCAGTTCCGTTACACAACCCATGGATGAGCTGCCATGATCCTTGTAGCTGTAATTTAGCGGAGAGCAGGCACTGATGAGTTCATGGGATTGTTCCTCGTTAATCTTTCATGCTCGCTGAGTGAGGAGCAATTTGTGTAGTACAAACCCTGCTCAACAAACAGGGAGACACGAGCGGCTCCGCGCAGACCCCGCCGGTGATCCGAGCGCTGCATCGCCGGGCA
>NW_020885170.1:37631-44201 GCF_003945725.1 Corapipo altera
AATCCTCATCCTGTCCATGTGGGGATGGAGCTGCTCCTGTCCCTTCACGGCTCTGGGAGCTGGAGGGGGACCCCATCAGCTGGGTGATGCCACCGTGTGCCCTGCCACGTCTCCACTGTCCCCCCAAACACCCCGAGATGATCCCTTGTCTCTGGGTAGGATCTGGGGCGATGCCAGGCAATGCTCAGTACCCCATCAGCGGGGGGATGCCACTGCCACGCCTCCAGCATCCCTTCAGTCACCCCGAGGAGATCCCACTGGTCACCAGGCAGGGTCTGGGGCGATGCCAAGCGATGCCCAGGCCATGCTGGGCACTGAACTCCACTCCCGAGCAGAGCACTGCAGGCAGGGTTGGCTCTGGCTCCTCTCCCAGATGGAGAAGCCTCGGAGAGAAGCAAATGAAGCCTTTGCAGAGGTTCATTACACCCCTGAAATCAGGGGCTCAGTTCCCTGGGGCACGAGGGAGTCGTGTGAGCTGGGCAGAGTTCACGGCAGAGCTCAGCACCGGGGCAGGATTGAGGCTCCTCTCTAATTTTGTGCAATTTTCCCATCAGCCGAGGATTCGCAGCAGCTCCCGAGGAGATCAGAAGGTCAGAGCTCCATCCTCCCATCAGCGTTTTCACGCTCACCCAGCCGAGAGAGAAACATCCGCGGCAGCCAGAGCCGGGGCCGGGGCTGCCCCTTCCTGCTCCACTGCCTCGGGCTGCAGGCACGGATCAAACCTCTGGAGCGGCTCCCAGAGCACACTGGAGCTCCGTGGTTCCACAGTCGTCCTCTGGAATGCGAGCTGGCAGGTGCCTGGATCTCCCTCCGAGCACCAGTGTCAGAACACCAGGCGCTTTCGCTGGGTCAGAGCAATTACAACACTTAGCTGGAAGTTGTTGGGGAAGCACTTTAGCACAGCCTGATCTCCGGGGACGGTTCCTTCCACGGCAGAGACGGTGCTCTGCGAGGAGCAGATGGGCTGAGCGGGGCTTCCTCGGGGCAACGTGGCCCCGGGGGCCTCGTGACATCCCCATGGCCACGGAGCTGCTGCCTCGTGCAAAAGCTGCTCGGTAATTGCTGGCAAGGTCCTGCCCAGCTCCCCACACCGGTTCCGGGCTGGTCCATCACCAGCCTGGCTTCTGCTCCTCGGCGCTGCCGCGGCTGCTCCACCGCTCCGGGCTGGGCTCTGGCCTTTTTTCGCTGCTGAGCTTCTGCTCTCTGAGCCGTGAGCAATTTCCTGGGATGCCAGCAGCTGTAATCCATACAGGAACCCAACTGTGCCAGCCCACAAATTAATCCAACCCGGATCAGGCCTTGTACCTGGCCCCGACAGATCCTCCGGGAGCCAGGCCCCGGTTGTGCCGCGCGGTTGCACATTTGCTCACAGCCGGGGCAGGGACACGCTCCGGAGACGAAGCAGAGCTGTTTTACCAACGGTCTGGATCACCCCAAACCCCCTAAACCCCCTCCCACCCCAGGATTTAACACCCTGCACCGCCGGGAGCTGCACTGCCGCAATCCACGCTCGTGGATTAAACGCCAACCGGCTGCTTTTCCATGGTGGGATGACTTTGGGAGAAGGCAGCACGGAACGGCAGCCGGAGATGCAAGCGAATCACTTTTCCAGGCGCAGCACATGCTGCCCGGAGGGCAGAATCCAGGCTGCAGGAACATGCTGACTGCACACGTCTCCTCCCTGGCAGCGACTGCAGCCCCTATTAAATATTGAGCCGGGAACTCCGGTGCCCCCGCTCCCGCTCTCCTCGGCTGCCCCCCTGCTCTGCCAATACCTCGGATCCATCAGGGCCGTGCCCGAGTGCTCCGAGCTCCGCGCGCCGGCCACGCCGCAATCAGTTCCGTTACACAACCCATGGATGAGCTGCCATGATCCTTGTAGCTGTAATTTAGCGGAGAGCAGGCACTGATGAGTTCATGGGATTGTTCCTCGTTAATCTTTCATGCTCGCTGAGTGAGGAGCAATTTGTGTAGTACAAACCCTGCTCAACAAACAGGGAGACACGAGCGGCTCCGCGCAGACCCCGCCGGTGATCCGAGCGCTGCATCGCCGGGCACGGCTCATCCCGGCTGCGTGGCCTCGGATTCACCCCTGGCACGGGGATCCCGACCGGTTGGGAACAACCTGCTGCTGCAGCAGGGACTGTCCTCACTGTGCCCATGGGGACTGTGACAGGGTGGAGACCCAGGAGGAGCCGGGCTGAGCTGGGGGATCCCCCGGTTTCTCCAAGGCCCATTTCCTTGGAATGGTTTGGGTGGGGAGGGACCTTAGGGATCATCCAGTTCCACCTGAACAGGGACACCTTCCACTAGCCCAGGTTGCTCCAACTCGTCCTTGAACACTTCCAGGGGTGGGGCAGTCACGGCATCTGCACCGTAACCCCGGGATTTGTGCCGGTGCCCAAACCACTCCGGGGGGTTTTGCAGAGCAAACCGAGCTCTTCCCTGCCTGGATAACGCTCCTTCTCCCAGCACCCCCCTCTGAATTCCCACCCGCCCCGGGATGCAGTGCCAGCTCCCCTGGCAGGGGCTGTGGCAGCGCCCGCGCTCCCGAGGTGCCAGAAGAGCCTCTGCAGGGACCGGAGGAGCCGCTCGGCATTCACAGCTCCCATCCAACTGCTGCCAAGCCGTGCAGCCGCCCTCTTCCCAAAACCCAGCTGGCTGCGGAAAGCTCCCGGCCGACACCTGCAAACCATCTGTCGAGCCTCACACGGCACCCACCACACGGGACGAGGCACCCACGGCGCCCCAGGCTCTGCCATCGCCACCCTGGGCTGGCACGGAGAGGGAAGAAGCAGCGGCTCATTTCCAGGGATGAAGCAGCTGGCATTGCTAAAAATGGGTGGGATGGGATCTTTCCTGACCAGCTCGATTCCCAGTTCTCACACAGGGTTATAAATCCACCTTGAACAGCCTCCAAACCGGCAGCTCGAGGGGCCAGGCTGCCCTTGACCTCAAGGTCATTCCCTGCCCTTCCTGCCGTGCAGCCCTGGCAGCTCCAGCTCCGGCGGTGCCGGATGGGGCTGGCACTGTGCCAGGCAGGTCCTTTGTACCGAGCGCTTCCAGTGCCATATAAATATCCCGGCAGTCAGCGAGTGACAGGGAAAGGAGCAGAGAAAGTACCAGCATTTGATGGGGTCTGGGTAAAATACGGCTCTGCCTGAAATCCCCCAGAGCGCAGCGGGATGAGGAGCCACCATCCATCCCCCGCTGCCAGAACAGATCGGCTTCCAGATCGGCCACGACATTCCAGGCACACAAAAATCCACTCCAGGCACACGAAAATCCCCATCAGGGTTTAAACTGCAGCCCCTCGGGGAGCAGTCCCTCACCACGAGAGGAGCACCAGCCCCGGAGCCGCCCCGGCACCGACAGACGGACACGGCCACGGGCATCCTGCCCAGCATCACCCCTGACACCGAGGGCACGTGGTACCCCCTGTGCCATGGGACCTGCATTCCAGCCGGGATGCTGGCTCTGGGACACCATCCCTGCCTGACCAATCCCTGGCTGTGAGGGACCCTCGTGCTGCTCCTGCTCTCCGGGGCCTGGAGGATCCCTCACCTGCTCCCAGCCCAGCGCCAGCCAGCAGCTCCCTGCCTTTGGAATCGGATCAGAAAGCTCAGGAACCCGCATGCCAGCTCATATGAGAGCTGGAAAAAAAAAATATCCAAGCCCAAATCCATCTGTTCTCCCTCTTTTGAAGCCATTTCCAGCTTCCCTGTGCCTGCAGCTTTTCCCTGCCCCGTGTGGTGCCAGCTCGTGCCAGCTCTGCCGTGAGCTCCCGCCGTGCCCAACGTGCTCCCGGCCGACACAAGGCTCAGGGCAGGCACAGCCCCAGGGTCCCCCCACCCCATGTCCCACCTGGAGGGGGCAGGAGGCACCCAAAGGTACCCGTGACCCCTCCCCGGTGCCCACCACCAGCTGGTGTGGGGCAGGGGGACAGGAAAGAGCCACCATCCAAGAGAAACAGGGAAAACCAGACAGCCTCAGCTTCGTGTTCTCGGAAAGCACATCTGGAAGGTGTCCCAGGGCCATTCCCACTATCCTTGAAGAAATCCCACACCGCCAATGCCAACCTTATCTCCACGGTGCAGGCAGGAGCCGGGACCGGTGAGTCCCGGAGCAGCGGCACCACCGGGAAAGGAGCACGGATATCTCCACTCCCACTCCCATTTCCACCTCCTCTCTCCAGCTCCCAGCACTGCCAAGCCCCCTCCATGTCCCCCAGCAGTCACAGTGTCCCTGCTCCAGCCGGGGGGACACTGCCCCACTTCCAGCCTTCAAAAGTGCCACCCACCACCAGCAGGCTGCTTTTTTTCCCTATTTTTTCCCTTTTAATCAGTATCCATGTGTTTGACTCCCCCTCTCCAAGAGAATTACCAATTAAGATATCAATTTAGATAAATTGGGGGTTTGGAGCAGATTTGTGCTGCAATTGCATCAATCCAGCAAATGTAGCCGGGGCGGCTGCTGGAGCCTGGAATGTGGCTGCCCAAGGAGGGAGCCTGTGACTAAAAAAGGAGGTGGAAATATCCCGAACTCTGGGAAGGGCGGTGACACCGACACCCAGGAAAGCTCCAAGGTGGATCCAACAGGTCGGAACCCATCGCCTCAACCCTCCCAGGGGTTGGGCTCTTCCTCCCATCCCACGGTGCTGCCAGACACGGCTCGGTTCCGCCTTTGGATGGATCCAATGCTGGCAAACTGCTTCAGTGGGACTGGATCTGTCACAGAAACGGAGCCCAAATCCCAACACGGGGTTTCAGGGCTGAGCAGTGCACAATGGCAGAGTGATGGGCACCACCCACAGCCATGGAAGGGCTTCCTCGCACCTGGAGCTGCCTGGATCATCCCAAAAACTGGAACACCCCATGGTCCCAGCTCCAGGTGTGGGTGACAGCCTGGCAAGGGTCTCCAGCCATCCCAGCGAGGGGTTCCAACCATTCAAATGAAGGGTTCCAACCATCCCGGCGAGGGGTTCCAACCATTCAAATGAAGGGTTCCAGCCATCCCAGCGAAGGGTTCCAACCATCCAAATGAGGGGTTCCAACCATCCAAATGAGGGGTTCCAACCATCCCGGCGAGGGGTTCCAACCATCCCAGCGAGGGGTTCCAACCATCCCAGCGAGGGGTTCCAGTCATCCCAGTGAGGGGTTCCAGCCATCCCAGTGAGGAATTCCAACCATCCCAGTGAGGAATTCCAACCATCCCAGCAAGGGGTTCCAATCATCCCATCGAGGGGTTCCAGCCATCCTGGTGAGGGGTTCCAGTCATTCCAGCGAGGGGTTCCAGCCATCCCATCGAGGGATTCCAGCCATCCCAGCAAGGCCCTACGGCCATTCCCACACACCACAGCAGCAGCCCTGCCCCTGGAGCAGCAGGAGATGTGTCTCCACCCCGACCCGTGACGCTCCCCGGCAGAGCCGAGCGCTGGGGACGTTCGCGGTGCCGGTTCCCACTCCCGGGATTCATCCCGCGCCAGGAGATGAAGGTGAGAGATGAAAGGCTGGAGGATTTCACTACACTCAGTTTTCAGTCTGTCACTTCCCATCTCCTCCATCAGGTGCCGTGGGATCAATTATCGCTCGGCAGGTCGGGATGGAGCTGTGATATCCAGGAGCTGCTGCTGGAGACTGTGGGAATGTGACGGCGGCAGAGCCGGGCCCGGCAAGGGGCTATGGAGCTGCCAGGACATAGGGGTGGGACTGGTGGGTGAAACCTTCCAGAAGAGCCTGGAATCAACCCTAAATGTATACTTTATATGTTGCCTATTCAGAATTTTATATATTGTCTACTAGGAATTTTATATATAATATATAAACTTTTCAACCACTGAAGTGGAAGAGGAGGGGGAAAAGCATCACTAATTCCACTCAGGGGTAATTAATAACCACATAAGCAGCACCAGGGATGAAAACACAATGGATCTACAGATGGATAAAACCCAGAGGGAAATACAGGGGGTGTAATGGGGGCACCCCCAGGCCAGGGGGCCCAACTCGCTCCTGCAGCCTTGGGGAGACCAAAGAGGGCAGGAGAGCTGGTACCAGTGCCAGGACACAAAACCCCACCAGTCTGGAGTGCCCTAGGCAGAGGCTGGCACAGACAAGGAGCCAGGAATGGCTCTGGAGCACCGGCTGCTCCAGTTCTGGAAGGAAAGGGAAGGAGAGGAGGAAAAGGGAAGCAGCTCTTCCTCCACAGCACCACGGACAGTGAGGACTGGGAATCCCACCCCACTGGGGGTCTGGCAGCAGGACAAGGCACCCACAAACCTTGGGTGTGCCCTAAAGGTGCAGATGATTCCCAATGCCAATCCCATTCCATAGGAACAGAGATGGACCTGCACAGACCAGAGACTTGGCTGTGATCCAGCGACATCAAGGTGCTGGGACATGACATTATGGTGCTGGGATGTGAGATCAGGGTGCTGGGATGTGACATTGGGGTGCTGGGATGTGACACTGGGGTGCTGGGATGTGACATCATGGTGCTGGGATGTGACGTCAGGGTGCTGGGATGTGACATCGAGGTGCTGGGATGTGACATCGGGGTGCTGGGATGTGACAT
>NW_020885170.1:44211-56487 GCF_003945725.1 Corapipo altera
TGACATCGGGGTGCTGGGATGTGACATCGGGGTGCTGGGATGTGACACTGGGGTGCTGGGATGGGACATTGGGGTGCTGGGATGTGACATCATGGTGCTGGGATGTGACACTGGGGTGCTGGGATGTGACACTGGGGTGCTGGGATGTGACATCGGGGTGCTGGGATGTGAGATCAGGGTGCTGGGATGTGACACTGGGGTGCTGGGGATCCGCAGCAGGGTCCTGACCTCGGTGGGGCAGATGCCACGGTCGGGGTGCCCCTGCAGTTCCCAGCAGCAGGAGAAGCCCCTTTCCCCGTGCCAGGGCCGTGGTGCCGGTGCCACGCTCAGAGGGTTTTTGCTGGGAGGGTTTTTGCTGGGAGGGTTTTTGCTGGGAGGGTTTTTGCTCAGAGGGTTTTTGCTCAGAGGGGTTTTGCTGGGAGGGTTTTTGCTCAGAGGGTTTTTGCTGGGAGGGTTTTTGCTCAGAGGGGTTTTGCTGGGAGGGTTTTTGCTGGGAGGGTTTTTGCTGGGAGGGTTTTTGCTCAGAGGGTTTTTGCCGCGGCTCCAGCGGCAGCCCGGCGGGGGGCAGCTCCTCTCCGCAGTCTCCTTGGAGACCGCGACCGCTCTGCAAAGAGATCCCGCTCCTCCCAGCAGCGCCGGGGGGAGCAGGTCTCCCCCAGGACCACCCCACGCAGCCCCCCCCGTGCCCACGTGCCGCCTGGCTCGTGGCAGCTCCATCCCCACGGTACTGACACCAGAGGAACAGCGGGAAGAGGCTCATCTGGGAAGTTATCACTGATTCAGCGTGGACGAAACAAGGTGGCATCCTTGGAGGGAGGAATTTCCAAATCCCTGTTCCCACAGCACGCCGGGGTCACCCCGGGAGCTGCAGCCACGGTGCCGTCACCCACCGGCAGGGCCAGGCCAGCCCTGAGCTGGTGGTGCCATCTGGGATGGGAAAGAGCCCCGGAAAAGGCGGGTTTGGCACAATCCTGGCACAAGCCCCCTTGTGCACGTGGGCAGGAGCCTCCTCGGCATCTCCAGAGGTGTTGGAGAAGGAGGAGGGTTGTGCCAGGAACAAGGTGGGTGCTCGGCCGGGTCCTGCAGCTCTGAGCACATCAGCTACTGGGGGGAAGGAATAACAGAGGGAAGGCGGCACCACGGAGAGAAATCCTGCCCTGAGAGCCCCTGGATGGACCCAGATCAGCTGTCACCAGGCAGTGCCCGGTTCCTGTGCCCACACCACTGCCCACAGCCCTGGCCACAGGTACCAGCGGCTCCAGAAAGGCACACAGGGATCACAGCCACATCCCAGCTCCTGGCACAGCACAGGAGCTCTGAGCAGGGTCAAGGGGACTCAGTGTGTGACACAGGGATCAAACCCTCAACCCAGCTCCTGCCACAGCCCCGGAGCTCTGAGTGGGTTCAGGGGACTCAGTGTGTGACACAGGGATCAAACCCTCATCCCAGCTCCTGGCACACTCAAGGAGACTCAGTGTGTGGCACGGGGATCAGAGCCACATTCCAGCTCCCAGCACAGCACAGGAGCTGTGAAGGGGACTCAGCGTGTGGCACAGGGATCAAACCCTCGTCCCAGCTCCTGGCACAGCGCAGTTCTGAGCAGGGTCAAGGGGACTCAACGTGCCCCAGCCAAGCTTATCCCGGCCCTTTCATGTCGCTGCCGAGCGCGTGGCTCTGGATCCAACAGCGCCGGCTTGAGAGAGGCTCAAACCAAGCCCAGCAGAGACCAAACTGTGCAGGAACAATGCAGCCTTTTCCAAACACTTCAGTGCCCACAAAGAATCCGTCAGATCCTCACGCTGCAGGTCACTGCCAGTCAGCCCCCTCGAGCCAGAGGACAGATCACGGTCACGGATGTCGGTGATCGCTGCGGTGCTGGGGGTGGGCACAGCCCTCTCCCCATGGCCCTCTCCCCACGGCCCCCTCCCCACAGCCCCATAGCCTCAGCCCCCTCCCCACTCGCGTCCCCACGAGTGTCACCTGTGCGCTGTCCCCCTCCAGCCGCGGGGGTCGGATGCTGGACAGGTGGATGGTTTTGTGGTCCCCAGAGTTGAGCTTCACCACGATGGCGTCGGCGTTCAGCACCTGCATCACCTGGGGACGGAGGGGGGTCGTGGTGAGCGCCAGGACCGCGGCACACCCAGAGCCAGGCACCGCCCTGGCACCGGCTCTGGCACCTGACCCACCCCGGCTGGACCCCCGGCACAGAGTGAGTGGTTCCAACCCTGTCCCGGGTGCTGGGGGGGTCACTGCAGGGAACGTGGCTCACTGGCACTCCCGTGGTGCTGCTCTCCTGGCTCAGGAGCTCAGCACTGCCCAGAGCCCTGCCAGGTCCCTGCGTGGTGACACCGTGTCACACCAGCACGGCACCAGCTCTGTGTGTGTCCCCTGCCAGGACTCGGTCCCCAGGGTTCCATTCCAGAAGCACCATCGGCTCCATACCGGACAATGGACAACACACGTGGAGGAGGGAGGGAGCACAGCCCCTGGGGGGGACTCTGCCACCCATGGCCTGGCTGCCGGGTCCCCAAATGGTCAGAGAGTAAATTCATTATAGTCATAAAAACCATGGAATCCTAGAATGGTTTGGGTGGGAAGGAACCTTAAAACCTCACCTAATTCCACCATCTGCCATGGGCAGGGACACCTTCCACTAGCCCAGGTTGCTCCAAGCCCCATCCAGCCTGGCCTTGGACACTTCCAGGGATCCAGGGGTGCAGGCACTGCTGCTCTGGGTAACCTGGGCCAGGGCCTGCCCACCCTCCCAGCCAGGAATTAGGCACTGGAAGGGGCTCTCAGGTCTCCCTGGAGGCTTCTCTCCAGGCTGGACACTCGTAGCCTGGTTCCAGAGCAGAGGAGGCTGAGGCAGGCAGGAGGAAGGCAGTGGGGCTCACTGGGAATATTAAACACTGCTTTAATATTCCCAGTTTCCATTATCCTCTGCTCTCCAGCCTGGCTGAGTGGAGCCAGCACAGCAGGACAAAGCACCCGGATATTCCCACTGGCAGGACACGGTCCTTTCCCCTGCCCAGTCCCAGCACAACCCGACTCCCTCCAGTCACACCAGGGCAAAAGGCTCCTGCTGTGGCTCATCCACGTGATCCCAGCCCCACACATCCCCCTGGAATGGGGGGAAGCGGAGGGAGGAGGGCACAGACTTGCTTCACACGCAGCACTTTTTGCCCCAACGAGCACATCAGCCCCTCCAAACGTGCTTTGCCAGAGGGAAAACAGGACTAAAGGAATTCAGATTCGAGCAGACACTGCGGATCACCAGGGCACAGCAAAACCCCCGGGGACGGCCCTGCCACGGTCTCGGCCTCTCCCGGCACCCAGATCCTTGATTTTTCCTCGGCAGAAGGAGCCCAAAGCCGTTTTCCTGCCAAGTGGAGTAATCAAATCTCATGCTCCAGGGCATCCCCAGCGCTGCCGGCGCGAGGAGGGACCCGGCCTCTCTCCCTTCCCTCACACAAGACTTGGGAAAAGCAAGATGTGCAGCTGAGGCGTCACGGTCGGGGCCGCTGCGGGGGCACATCCCGCGCTCCATTACACAGCCCCCGGCCCCGCTCACAGCTCCTTTGGGGGCGGGCAGGAGGCGGCAGCTCCCGGCACCGCGGCCCCGGCACAGCCCGGCATCCGTGAGGGAACAGCAGCGGGAACACTGCCTGAGACCCTCCGGCCCCCGGCACAGCCCGGCATCCCTGCGGGAACAGCAGCGGGCACTGCCTGAGCCCCTCCGGCCCCCGGCGGCCCCTCCCCGGCAGGATGAACTCGCAGGACCCCGCGCAGGGATGACCCGGCTGTGATGGGGCTCTGCAGGACACGGGATGCAGCAGGACAAGGGATGCAGCAGGACCAGAGATGCAGCAGGACAAGGGATGCAGCAGGACCAGAGACACAGCAGGACAAGGGGTGCAGCAGGACATGGGATGCAGTAGGACAATGGGTGCAGCAGGACCAGAGACACAGCAGGACAAGGGGTGCAGCAGGACAAGGGATGCAGCAGGACAAGGGGTGCAGCAGGAGAAGGGATGCAGCAGGACAAGGGATGCAGCAGGACCAGAGATGCAGCAGGACACGGGGTGCAGCAGGACAAGGGGTGCAGCAGGACAAGGGGTGCAGCAGGAGAAGGGATGTAGCAGGACACAGAGTGCAGCAGGACAAGGGGTGCAGCAGGACAAGGGATGCAGCAGGACATGGCAACTGGAGCTGGAGTTCCCAAGGGATGCCAGTCCCAGGCAGGACAGAGCAGGGTGGCAGCAGCTAAGAGAGACCCCTGGGTGTCTCCCCCCTCCTTGGGCACCTGCTCCCTTCCTCTGGGCAGGCACCACAGGGAGGGCAGGAGGTGCCCTGTCACCCCTCCCTGGGGACACCGTGGGCAGGGGGTGACACGGTGACAGCGGCCGCAGGCGACTCAGCCCCGCCCCGGGGGCCATTTGTCTTCCAGCACTTCCCCAGCCCGCTGCATCCAGCCTCCTTTATCCAATATTTATTGTGGTTTCACCTGCCTCCGAGAGGCCCTTTGATAAAGGGATTGGAGGGATTATTTTTTTAAACCTCTGCAGCTGTTTCTTGCAGAGCCGGCACGTTCCGGCGCTGCTTCCCAACCCCGTGGGACACGGCCCTCACCCACGCAGGGAGCAGCGAGGGGAGGCCGGGGGATGCTCCTGAGGGCAGGGGGGCTCTGGCCCCCACTGCCAAACCCCAGCCAGACTGGACCCCCTCATTCCATCACTGTTCCCCACAGAAAGAACGTCACAGCAGTGCCTTGTCCATATTTATCAGGGAAGACGGTTTTTTCCTTACTGCAAGAGTTGATCCCAACAAAGTTTCCAATTTTCCACCCCAGGGCTTTCCTCAGCCCCACTACTGAGGAGCACAGAGGGCAGGAGAGCTGGTATCAGTGCCAGGACACAAAACCCCACCAGTGTGGAGTGCCCTAGGCAGAGGCTGGCACAGACAAGGAGCCAGGAATGGCTCTGGAGCACCGGTTGCTCCAGCTCTGGGAGGAAAGGGAAGGAGAGGAGGAAAAGGGAAGCAGCTCTTCCTCCACAGCACCACGGACAGTGAGGACTGGGAATCCCACCCCACTGGGGGTCTGGCAGCAGGACCAGGCACCCACAAACCCTGGGTGTGCCCTAAAGGTGCAGATGATTCCCAATGCCAATCCCATTCCATAGGAACAGAGATGGACAGACAGACACAGACGAGCAACTTGGCTGCGATTCAGCAACATTGGGGTGCTGAGGTGGGACACTGGGGTGGGACACTGGGGTGCTGGGCATCCACAGAGAGACCCTGGACTCAGTGGAGGCAGAGCCCACATTTAGGGATTCCCTGGAAGTTCTGTGCACAGCTCCCCTGGGAGCTGAGGGGGACAGGGACCCCCGTGCCCATGTCCCAGCTGCCCCCAACTCCCCAGGGCTCCTGCTCCCGGGACAGCACCCCTCTCCTGGGGGAGCACCCTCTCCAGGATGCACAGGGAGCATCCCCAAAGCTGGGAGTGACCTCCCACACCCTGACTGTGGACAACAGGGACAGTGGCACTTTGGGAGCTGGTGCCCAGCTCCGGGAGAGGGGCGAGTGCTGTCCCCCCCTCCCTGCCTCCTGAGGGGTTTTGGCAGGTCTGGAGCTCAGCTCAGCTCAGGAACAGCCCCCGGGCTCGGCCCTGGCAGATCCCACGGAGCTCCGCCATGATTTGGCCACGACCAAGGTTCCAAGCAAAGGGAATCAAAATAAAGCTGAAAGGACACGGGCACAGCTCATCCCAACCCGTCGGAGCCGGCGCGTGGCAGACGGGATGCAGAGCCCGGATGCGGCCGAGGGGCTGCCCAGGGAGCCCCCCCCGGACCCCGAGGGGGCCGATCCTGCCCCGCAGCAGGGAATGGGATGATGCAACCCCCCCGAGCCCCGGCACAAAGCCGTGTTCTAACCAGCCCTGGCAGAGCCTGGCTCTCAGCCTAATGTATTCCACTCTCCGCAGCGCTGTCCCAAATCCCCGCGTGCTCCAAGACAAGCTGACGTAGGGATTTTGGGAGAAAGCCTCCAGCCTCCTCAACATTTTTATGCCTCTGCTTTTCTCCTTGCCACTCACAGGCACCAAATCCACAATCGAGGCCAAGCCTTAATTTCTCCCCAAGCCCACCCCTGCGCTCCCAGTGCCGGCAGCCGACGGCAGCGGCAGCCAAAATTAGCAGGAGCCGATTCGCCGCGGTTGATCAGCGGTGCAAAGACAGGTTGGGATCTTCCTCCTCCTCCTCCTCCTCCCCTCACCAACCCCCTCCAGCAGCTCCTACGTCAGCTCTGCCGCTGCAAACGAGCACCGTCGTGCCGAGCACGGAGGCGGCTTCGGCGCCGGAGCGATTCCTGCCCACCCGCTCCCTGCCCGTCCCCGGGGGCTCAGACCCCTCCACGGGCACGGGGAGGACAGACGGGAGCTCAGGGAGCCCCCGGGGGAAGCCGGGCACGTGCCTGGCTTCGGATTCAGCTCTGGCCCTCGGAGGCGTGTGGGCATTTGTCCTGATTTTCCCCGTCACTTAAAATTCCGGGGAAGGGAAAAACAAACACCCGACCCAAAATTGACACTGCAAACAGCGCGCCCGGGGGGGGCTGCGGCGCCGGCCCCCGGCCCCCTGATTGGCACAGGCCTGCACAGAGCAGGTTTGAACAGAAAGGCGGAGAAACGCCTTGTCTCCTCCCCGAAAAGCAGGACGTGGTGTTCGCTGTGCCGGGGGGGCTCCCACTGCCGAGCCAGGGCAGCCAAACCCCGCTGGAGCGGAACCGGGAGAGCTCCAGACCGGGGGCAGCCCGGCAGAGCGAGGGGCTGTGCCCGGAACTGGGGGGGAAGAATCCTGCCTGCTTCGCTCTGGGACCCACAGCGGGGTCCCCCCTGCACCTCGGGGTTCCCTCTGCTCCCTGGTACCAGGGCTGGATTCCCACCACTCCCAGGGCAAAGGTCACCCTGTGGATTGATTCCCACCACTCCCAGGGGGAGGGTTGCCCCGGGAGTGGATTCCCACTGCTCCAAGGGGGACGTTCCTCCAAAGGGTTGGAGATGCTGCCAAGCTCCAAACCCACCCCAGACACCCCCTTGCCGGGGGTCTCAGGGTGGGACCCTCCCCTCCGCAGCCACCCCAGCCCGCACGAGCCAGCCAACCAAACAACAGGCATCTGGGAAATTCCAGGAGCATCCAGCCGCCCCCTCCACCAGCTGAGCCGAGCGTGACTAACGGCCCCGTGCCGGCTCCTGGCGCGGCTCCGGCGGCAGCCGCTGCCAGCGGTGGGATGGCGCTTCCCGGCGTGCCAGCGCCGGCACACGGCCGTCCCCGTGCCCACGGGACACCCGCCCGGGGCTCCTCTGGCACCGCCATCGCAGCCCCCTGGCAGGGACCAAGCAGGTCCTTGTCCCTAGGGACGGGCTCCCAGAGACCCTCAGGGTTTGGCTCTCCGGCCGTGTCCCTGCGCCCTCGGGCTGGGTGAGCAAACCAGGGAAGATTTTGGGGAGCTCTGCTCCTGTCCAGCCACATCTGAGCCATCCCAGTTAACACGTGAGCCAGCACCTCCCCAGCCTCATCCCAGGGGACATGAGCCCACAGTGCCACACAGATCAGGATCAGCCCGGTGCTCCACATGGATGAGACCGGACCAGCTGCAAGAGCTCCTGGGTTTGTCCTGCTCGGCAGCTCCAGAGCTCTGCTGCTGCTGCCTCGTTCAGGCATTCAGGAGCCCCCCAGGAGGCAGGATCCCATTCAGGAGCCCCCCAGGAGGCAGGATCCGAACCTGCGCAGGGACAACGCTGACTTTCCAAGAAATGCGGCCGCTGCACATTCCCATGGAAATTCCAGCCGAAGGGAGCCCGCGGCTGCTGCGCTGGGTGATCCGGCAGCACCATCTAGTGGGGCTGCTCCCTGCATCCTGCCCGGGCCCCGCAGCCCCTCACAGCCCAGGTGAGATGCTCCTCCATCCCACCCGGGATCACCCCCACGCAGCTTCATCCACCTCCCACATCGGCTGTGCCCTCCCAACCACAACGGGGCAGGAATATCATGGCATCCACGTGCCAGGAACACAGGCAGGGAACACCTCAGCTCCCCACAGACCCCCCCAGCACCACACCAGCACCCCCCGGGAGTGGGGCTCAGCAGCATCTCCAACTCATGGGACAACAATCCCCCCAGGAGCAGTGGGAATCCACTCCCAGGGCAACCATCCCCCTCAGAGCAGTGGGAATCAATCCATGGAGCAACCATCCCCTGG
The DNA here is from genome assembly GCF_003945725.1 of Corapipo altera. Taxonomy (NCBI): domain Eukaryota; kingdom Metazoa; phylum Chordata; class Aves; order Passeriformes; family Pipridae; genus Corapipo; species Corapipo altera. The sequence continues at coordinate 52,468 of NW_020885170.1, forward strand.
GAGTGGGCTGTGCCGTGACACTGCAGGGCAAGAGCATCCCTGTGGCCCCAAGGGCCAGGGCACCACCAGCCCATCCCTACGACCAACAGCCCCCTCCCCCTGCGGCTCCTTCCCTTCTCCTTTCACCTTCTCCCACCCCAGGCCTGCCGGAGATCCCGGTGTGCACCCAGCTGGTCATGCACCACAAACCCCCTGGGGTTTGTCCAAGCCCATGGAGAGACCAGATCAGGAGCTGGGTACCCGCCCTCCACCCCCAACCCCGGACTGTCCCTTCCCAGCCCCACCTGCCTCTTCCTGCTGCTCACCTTGGCCACAAACTGCTTGTCCTTCTGATCCAGGTTTGCCGTGGGGGCCACGTAGTCCCTCCAGATCCTCAGCTTGCGCTCTTTGGCGAACCTGCAGGGGAGGGGACAGTGGGACACGGGGGTCCAGCAGGGACGGGGGTGACATTTCCCAGCAAAGCCCTGGCTGGGGCAGCGGAGCTGGAGAGGACTCACAAGGGGAGATCACATCAATCCCACCCTGGAGAGCACCGGGTGACCCCCCCGAGGCTGGGAAGGCCCCCTGGGAGCAGGTGGGAGTTGCCCTCCAGCCCCCAGCCCAGCCCCACCTCTCGGCCGCGCGCAGCTTGTCGGCCCCGCGGGTGTACACGGCGATGGACCAGTCCACGCAGCGGGCAAAGCCCTCCTTCAGCAGCAGCTCCGTGATGTTCCCGTTCTGGGGAGGAGGCACAGGGTCAGCACCAGGAATGTGGCGTTAGACACCCACTCCCATCCCTGCCCCGCTGCGAGGGGGGAGCTCGCCCACCCTGTGCAGCCCCTTCTACATCACCGGTCCCCAAAGCCCCTGTGAAGTCTGACCACAGCTCCCAGTGCTAGTGGAGAGCACCCCAGTGACACCCACAGGCCTCAGCTCTCCTCAGATGGACCAGAGTCTCCCACATCCACCAGGAAAGAGCCCACGACCCCCAGTTCCCCCACGGGGAGCACCAGGAGCAACCCCCTTTAGCATCTCCAGCAGCGATGCCTGACCAGGACCCTGCCCCTGCCCGGCCCCCCAGCCCCACTTGCCGGGTGCAGGATGGTGCCCAGGATGTTCTGGTTGTGGCAGCTCTCCAGGACAATCTGCACATCCCTCTGCAGCAGCCGGGACTCCGTGAAGAACTTGGCCTCAGCCGCAAACGGCTCCGGGACCTCGGGAGCGTCGGCCTCGCGCTTGAACGTGGGGCACTGGGGCACAGGGGACAGTCAGGGCATGGGGGGACAGGCAGGGCACAGGGGACAGTCAGGGCATGGGGGGGACAGTCAGGGCACAGGGGGACAGTCAGGGCACAGGGGGGACAGTCAGGGCATGGGGGGGACAGTCAGGGCATGGGGGGGACAGTCAGGGCATGGGGGACAGGCAGGGCACGGGGGACAGTCAGGGCACAGGGGGGACAGGCAGGGCACAGGATGGCCACTAAAACCTCGGGAAGGGGACGGGAAACCTCCCTGGGGAGGGGACTGCACTCTGCCCCGTGCTCAGGGTGTAGTTTGGGGGCTGTGATCAGGGTCTGTGTCCCAATGCTCTGAGCTGTGTTCCACTGACAGCCCTGCAACCGCCCCAGCAAACACGGCCGGCAGCAAACTGGGATACAGGGACCAGCTCCAGCTCTGGGGTGCCAGGATAAGGATGTGGAGGTGCTGGAGGAGTGCAGAGGAGGCCATGGGGATGCTCCCAGGGCTGGAGCCCCTCTGCTCTGGAGCCAGGCTGGGAGAGCTGGGGGGGTTCCCTGGAGAAGAGAAGGCTCCAGGGAGAGCTGAGAGCCCCTTGCAGGGACTAAAGGGGCTCCAGGAGAGCTGGAGAGGGACTGGGGACAAGGCATGGAGGGACAGGACACAGGGAATGGCTTCCCAGTGCCAGAGGGCAGGGAGAAATGGGATATGGGGAAGGAATTGCTGGCTGGGAGGGTGGGGAGGCCCTGGCCCAGGTTGCCCAGAGAAGCTGTGGCTGCCCCTGGATCCCTGGAAGTGTCCAAGGCCAGGTTGGACAGGGCTTGGAGCAGGTCTAGTGGAAGGTGTCCCTGCCCACAGCAGGGGGTGGTACTGGATGGGCTTTGAGGTCCCTTCCCACCCAACCCATTCCATGATTCCATGAACTCCCAGCATAATCACAACCAGGGTCCCCAACAGCCCAGAGCTTGGGCTCTGCCCAGCCTGGCAGCACAGAGCCAGACCCCACCCTACCCAAACTGTCCCCACCCCCATGGTGACACCCAGGGCTGCAATGAACAAGGATGTCCCTCCCTCCCTCCCTCCCTGCTCCAGCCCCGTGAGCTGGGCAGCCACAGGGACCCGAGCAGCCCCTGCCCTCCTGCCAGGACACGGAGCAATTGCAGAGAGAACGTGCTGCAGGGCGGGCAGCAGGGCCCTGCCAGGGCCGGGGCTCACCTTGATGCCCGAGAGCATGACGGTGACCAGGTAGTAGTCTGGCAGCAGCAGGGCCCTCACCACGCTGCCGTCCCGCACGTGCTCGATGATGGCTGCGGAGCGAGGCACGCGTCAGTCCCGCCGTGCCCAGAGCCCGCTGTGCCCGGAGCCCGGGGGTGTGGGAACAGCTCCAGGCACAGGCAGCTGGTCCCGACACCACGGGCAGCAGAGGGTGGAGGACACGGTGCCCCCGTGCCCTCCTCTCCGGTGCCGCCTTACCATTGACTGGTTTCTGGTGCAGGGAGTCCACGAAGTGCCGGGGGTTCTCGATGGTGTACTTGAGGTCCCGCACGGTGTGGGACCCCGTGCCCTCGCTCCACATCCCCTTCTTGGCGCTCTTGGCCTGCTCCTCCAGCTCTGCCAGCCGGCTCTGCTCGGGGCTGAGGGCACAGGGACACGGAGTGAGGCTCCCGCGGGGTCTATCTCGGGAACATCCATCTCCCGGGTGCTTTTCCGGGTGCTTCCGTGCCCTGATCGCTCCCAGCCCCACTGCCCGGGTGAGCAGTGACACACCGGGAATCACGCCGGGAATCACACTGGGAATCACACTGGGATCCTCCGGCACCATCCGTGTGGGAACAGGGACCAGGAGCACCATCTCCCACACACTGAGGAGACCGAGCCCATGGGAACCTTCCCGAGGCTGCCTTTGAGCGCCACGATGGAAAAGCAGCAGCATTCCCAACCCCCAGCAGGGCAGGGCAGGTTCAGGAGAGGGGGGACGGCAAACCCGGGCACGTGTTGTGCCAGCCCACGGACCAGCCCAGTCCTGCACACACAGGTGGCCACCAAAGGGCCACCAAAGGGCCACCAAAGCGGCAACTGTCCCCTCCCAGTGTTGACACCAGCCCTGCCACGCGCTGTCACAACAAATTCAGGGATATTTAACAGGTTGCCCAGAGAAGCTGTGGCTTCCCCTGGATCCCTGGAAGTGTCCAAGGCCAGGCTGGATGGAACTTGGAGCAACCTGGGCTGGTGGAAGGTGTCCCTGCCCATGGCAGGGGTGGCACTGGATGAGCTTTAAGGTCCCTTCAACCCAAACCATCCTGGGGTTCCCTGATCCTACAAACGAGGCTGGCCCTGCCCTGGAACTGACCCACACCTCTGGAATGGGAGGACAAGGGGCAGGAATGTCACCACCACCTCTGCAGCAGGAATTAAAGCCCCTCAACTCCACTCCAGGTGTGACTGTACAGAGACCAAGAGCTCCAGAAGATTCCCTGCTCCGCAGCCCCGGGACACAGCTCTGGCCCTTTGGCATCCCAGGAAAGGAGCCAGTTGGGTCCTCCTGCCCAGCCCCTTCACATGCCAACCCCATTGGGACACTGTGACCCTGGGAATGCCCGTGGAACCCGGGCACCACAGGGAGCTGGGCAGCAGGGTCTGGTGCCAGGCCAAAGTCGAGGGACCCAAGGGCTCCATGCCTGGAGAACCTCGGGATGAGAGAACCTCGGGATGAGAGAACCTCGGGATGGGAGAACCTTGGGATGGGAGAACCTCGGGACGGGAGAACCTCGGGATGGGAGAACCTCGGGATGGGAGAACCTCGGGA
>NW_020885170.1:56497-59055 GCF_003945725.1 Corapipo altera
GGGAGAACCTCGGGATGGGAGAACCTCGGGATGGGAGAACCTCGGGACGGGAGAACCTCGGGACGGGAGAACCTCGGGACGGGAGCCCCACACGTACTTGTTGGCCCGGATCCCTTCCCGACGGGAGGCGAGTCCTTCGGCCACCAGGGACTCAGCGATGTTCTCACCAGTCGTGTCTGTGGAGAGAGCAGAGCACTCAGGGAGAGCAGCCACTGGCACACAGGGCAGCCCAGAGGGACACAGACCTCAGTCCTGGCAGGCATTCCCAAGGTGATCCCAGGTAGGAAGTTGCTGGAGCAATCCCCAGCTGGAGCCTCACGCAGCTGCCACAGAGCTGCCAGGGAAACTGTCACAGTGTTCCCACATTTATAGCATTTAAACCCTGACAAATTTCATCAGGAAACATTTTCTGCCTCATTTCCCCCTCCTCGCCTGCCAGGCTGGGCTGGAACAGGGATGGGGAGGCCCCGGCAGCCGGAGAGGCTGCACAGGGATGAGGCAGCACCACAGAGCCAACAGCAAAACCTCTTCCCCAGCTTTTTTTTGTCCCTGACTGTCTCCAGGGCCTGCCCAGGCTGAAGGGTTGCTCTGGGGGTAAGTGGAGAGCAGCAGCTCTCCAAAATCAAAGGCTGGTCTCAGTCCTGGAGGTCTTTTCCAACCCAAATGACTGTGATTCCAATCCCTGCCTCTGCAGTGGGGATCCCCAATCCAAGGGGCTTCCCAGACCCCCGGCAAACTGGAAGCTCAGGAGTGAATCACAGAATGTCCTGAGCTGGAAAGGACCCACCAGGATCACGAGTCCTGCACAGGACACCCCAGGATCCCACCATGTCCCCGAGAGCCTTGTCCAAGCATTCCTTGAGCATGGAGATAACTTTGATATCCAGGTATTTGTGGTCTCAGGGGACCTGGCAGCTCACAGCATCCCCTTCCCCTTTCCTGCAGCCTGGGGACCAAGGGGGTCTCATGTTCCTGTGCTGGAGTGGGACCCCAGGGGGACACAGGAGATGCTGCCTGGAGTGAGCTGGATGTAGCGGCAATGGGAATCCAGCTCTGAATGCCCTCACAGCAGCCAGGTACTGGTGGAAAGGGGGTCCAAGTAGGCTATTGCCCACCCTAGCCACATCCAACTGAGCCCCAAATCCTCCAAGGAACAAGCTCCAGCCTCCCAGGGGGCTGTGAGGCCACGGGTACACCCACTGACCCTCTGCGGGGCAGATCCAGGAGCCAGCAGTGATGCCCACAGAGCTGATGGCTGGTGATCCTCATCCTGCCTGGACCCAGAGGGAGCCTCTGCCCCCATCATGGGCCACCTCCTTCCTCCCTGGGCCTCCAGGAAAACCCCACTGCTCCAGCCGTGCTGCTGCCTCAGGAAAAGCCCTGGATGTGGCCACGAGCACAGTCCAGCCAGGAGAGCCAACCTCCTGCTCCCACCGTGGGAAAGGCTCCCAAGTGCCACAGCCATGCCAGGAAAGGCCCCGAGTGCCACAGGGAGCATACCTGGAGACCAGGATGCCTCACAGCATCCACTCACCCTCTCCAGTCCATCCCTGGATGGCAGCAGAGCTCACAGGGATGTGGGGTCGAGGGCACCCGGCCCCCCCAGTCTGTCCCAGGGCTCCGGGGACACTGCCCCAAAATTCAGCAGCCCCCAAGCTCCTTCCCAGGCCTTTGCCTGCTCCTGGTCCTCCCCTCCTTCCCCATCCACAACTAGAGACCCCCTGGGCCCCCCATGGGACAGGAGCTGTGTCTGAGCCCTGCCTGTATCCCAGATATCCCACTGAGGCACACGGGTCACTTGGGGCATTTCCTGCCCCAGAAACTGGGAGGACCAGCTGGGTCCTGGTGAGCATCCGCTTCCCAGGAACCCACCCATGCCAAGATCTCATCCCCCTTCTGCAGTCCTGAGGGAATTCTGAGCAGGAGCAGAGCTGGCAGTAGGATGTGGTCACGTCCAAGCCTCTCTCCCACCAGCCCAAGCGATGGCTGAGGGGCAACCACAGGGAGTGGGAGCCCCAAAACCCATCCAGGGGAGCTGCTTCCTCTTGGGAATCTCAGGCACAGACAAGCAAGGGATTTATAACAACAAAAAGGACGGAAAAGGGAAATCTGTGGGAATTCACCCAAAGCCTGTGTGCCTGGAGCTCCGGAGAGCATGGCCATGCTCCAGTTCTGCACCAGGACCAGCACCAGGCACTGCTCCCCTCCCAGAGCTGGGCTCCATGGAAAAGTGGGAATGCATCCTTCTGCTGCCAACAGTGCATCCCAACACCTCCACTATCCCGCTCTGTCCCCCTTGAAGAAGTCACAGGTGGTTTTCCAGCTGGGTTCATGCTAAAGAACCCCCTCATCTGAGCCCAGGAAAGCTCCTGGGGCAGAGGGAGCAGGGCTGGACCTCACTCCCCTCCAAAAGCTGGGTGTCCATGGAAAAGTGACAGAAAAGCGGGAATGCATCCCTCTGCTGGCAGTGCATCCCAACCTACACCCCGGCTGCACCCCCCAGTCCTCCCCTCGCCCTCCCCCAGCCCCCCTTTCCCCAGGTACACCATCCCATACTG
>NW_020885171.1:0-11049 GCF_003945725.1 Corapipo altera
TTGGATGCCAAAGCTGATGCTTCAATAAAGCAGGAATAGTTTGAGAAATCCCATTCAATGAAAGAATGGGAGAACTCTTTTCCCATTGAAGCCCAGCTGCTGGATGACCTCCCTGGGCAAAGGCTGGGGTTAATATACCCCTAGCCGTGCCCACCTCCCTTCCCATGAGGCCCCGGGGGAAAGGGAGTAGCCCAATCCCATAAGGTATAAAGGCTCTGGGAGCAGAAGCACCTGGTTTGCATCTCTGATTTAAAAATCAGGATGGGTGAAGAGCCTGACAAAGAAAAGGACTCTTAATGAGAGCAGGTATTGTAGTTGGTATTGGATTTAGTATTCGAATTTGTATTTGGGATTGTATCTTGTAAGAAAATGAGAGCCATTCCCTTCAGGAAAGAAAGCCTATAGCTTTTGGGTGTCAGGTGCAGGTGAGAAAACTTTCTATATGTGTGGAAAGGGTTTTGTTAGCTTGCCGGAGCCCTGCACTGAAACTGCACCTGACTCACAAAGGCTAGAGCCTTTCTTTCCTAGGGGAAAGAGTGTCGGTTGCTTTCGGAGCCCAGCAACGAAACAGCAGGTCTAACTCCCAAAATTAGCATGAAGTCCCCTCCCTGCACAGCTCCGCCGCTCGCAGAGGGTAGGAATCCCCGGTACAAAAGGTCCCCCACGGTGCCCGGGGGGTGTGTCCGGAGCCCCCCGGAGTCCCTCAGAGCCCCCATCCCTGCCAAGGACACATGGGCTGTGTTCCTGCCTTTCCTGGCAGGCGCCCCTCCCTGCCGGGAGAAGCCTCGCCTGGCACCGGGAGATGGCTGCGCGGCTGAAGCGCTGCGGGGGGTGGCAGCGGGAGCTGGAACGGCTCGGGTTGGGGGCTGGAGCGGCTCGGGGCGGGCTGCAGCGAATGGCGGGGGCTGGAGCGGCTCGGGGGGGGGGGGCCGGGGCGAGCGGGGGGGGGGGGGGTGGGGCGTGGGGTGGGGGCTGGGGCGGCTGGGGGGGGGGGCTGGAGCGGAACGGCGGGGGCTGGAGAAGCGCGGCGGGAGCTGGAGCGGCGCGGTGGGGGTTCGAGCGGCGCGGGCTGGGGCAGCGCGGCTTGGCCGCGTCCTACCTGCGGGAGCTGCGGGACAAGGGTGATCCTGGCGGTACCGGAACGAGGCGCGGGGGGACCCGGAGGGAGCCCTGGGGATGCCGGGACCCTCCCGCGGTGCTGGGCTGAGCCCCCGGGGCTCCCAGGGCGCTTCGCGACGGGGGATGTGGAGTGATGTAATAACGAGAATCAGGAAGTGCTTCCACGGACCCGCGCCCGGTTCGGGGGCTGTGCCGAGGTTTGAACCGGGAAAGAGCCACTGTCTTGCAGTGAGGACCAGGGGAAATGGCCTTACAATAAGAGTGGGGAGATTCGGATTAGAGATTAGGAAAAAATTGGGTGGTCACGCATTAGAATAGGTTACCCAGGGAGGTGGTGGAGTCACCGTTGCTGCAGGTGTTCCAGAGGTGTGTGGATCTGGCGCTGGGTGACGGTTTAGGGGTTACAGTGGCAGTATTTGGTAATAGTTAGACTGGGATGCCGAAAAACCCGTTAGGAAAAACTGCTCAGAGGCTTTTGTATCTTTAAACAGCAAGGTATTTGTTTATTCGACGTTGGGAACAAGGGCTGAACCTCAGGCTATCAGGTGCAGTTTGTGGGCCAGCCTGACACTCCATGGGCAGCAAGAGCTCTGTCCTGGCACCTTTTGTCTGGGAGGAATCTTAATCCGTATTCAGTTTTGGAAGTCGGACTGGCAGTTGCAGTGCGGGGCTGAAACAAGTGAACAACACCCCTTATCCCCAGGAATGAAAGCCCATATCCTTTGGCTTTCAGGTGCAATTGGTGGTCCAGCCTGAGGACTCCATGGGTAGCAAGAGCTTTCTGTGGTGGCACATTTTGTCTGAGAGGAATCTTCGTCCTTATTCAATTTGGGCAGCTGGACTGGCAATTTCAGCTCTAGGACTCCTGCAAGGTAACCTCAGCCCTTTTCCCCCAGAAAGAAAACTCTGACCTTCACGTTTCAGGTGCAGCCTGGGCCAGCCTGGGCACTCCATGGGCAGCAAGAGCTTTCTGTGGTGGCACCTTTTGTCTGGGAGGAATCTTTGTTTGTATTCAATTTTGGGACTTCTATTGGCAATTTCAGCACAGGATTCCTGAAAGCCAACAACAGCCCTTATCCCCAGGAAAGAAAGCCTGTATTCTTTGACTTTCAGGTGCAGTTGGTGGGCCAGCCTGGGCACAAACCTGAACTCAAAGACTGACTGAAATGACCCAAATCTCACCCAAAACTCCCCAAAAAATGATCTGAAACTAACCAAATCTCCCCAAAAAATGACCCCAAACTCTCCCAAATCTCCCCAAAAAATGAACAGAAACTGACCCAAATCTCCCCAAAAAAAGAACAGAAACTGACCCAAATCTTCCCAAACAATGAACAGAAACTGACCCAAATCTCCCCAGAAAATGAACAGAAACTGACCCAAATCTCCCCAGAAAATGAAGAGAAACTGACCCTAATCTCCCCAGAAAATGAACAGAAACTGACCTTAATCTCCCCAGGAAATGAACAGAAACTGACCCAAAACTGACTGAAATCTCCCCAAGATATGACCAAAAACTGACTCAAATCTCCGCAAAAAATGACCCAAAACTGACTCAAATCACCCCAAAAAATGACCCCAAAACAAACCAAAATCTCCCCAAAAAATGACCCCAAAACAAACCAAAATCTGCCCAAAAAATGAACAGAAACTGACTCAAATCACCCCAAAAAATGACCCCAAATTGACTCAAATCTCCCCAAAAAATGAACAGAAACTAATCCAAATCACCCCAAAAAAAGACCCAAAACTGACTCAAATCTCCTCAAAAAATGAACAGAAACTGACCTAAATCAACCCAGAAAATGATGTAAAAATCCAAAACTGCCTCAAATCTTCCCAAAAAATGATCAGAAAGTGACTCAAATCTCCCCAAAAAATGACCAGAAACTAATCCAAATCACCCCAAAAATGACAAAAATCTCCCCAAAAAATGACTAGAAATTGACCCAAATCATCCCAAAAAATTACGAGAAATGGACGAAAATCTCGCCAAAAATGACGAGAAACTGAACAAAATCTCCACTAAAGGTGACCGGAAACGAACCCAAATTATCTCAAAAAGTGACCAGAAACTGACTCAAATCTCCCCAAAAAAGGACCCTAACCCTAACACTTAACCCTAACCCTAACCTAACCCTAACCCTAACTAACACACTCTGCCTAATTCTAGACACTAACCCTAACACAAACACTAACCCAAACCCTAACCCTAACCCTAACTAACCCTAACTAACCCTAACCCTAAGCAGACACCCAAGAGAAAAAACAAACGATACTGACAGCGGTGGGCAGTGAATTGGCCTTATAGCCCAAGAGGGGCTTATTGGGCACTGCTGCGTGTCTGGAATGGGCTAAACCGCGATTCTTAAATCGCGCTTCGAGACACACTCTGCCTAATTCTAGACCCTAACCCTAACCCAAACCCTAACCCAAACCCTTCCTAACCCTAACCCTAACTCTAACACACACTGCCTAACTCTAGACCCTAACCCAAACCCTAACCCTAACCCAAACTCTTCCTAACCCTAACCCTAACTCTAACACACATTGCCTAACTCTAGACCCTAACCCTAACCCAAACCCTAACCCTAACCCAAACGCTTCCTAACCCTAACCCAAACCCTAACCCTAACACTAACCCCCAGTCCACAGAGTTTGAGACGACACTTTGATGGTTGGTGGACATTACTTTGTTAATTCCTAGAATACTCATCAGGATGTAGCCTCTGGAGCAGGACAATCCACTCCATGGTGGGATAATCCAAAAAGAAGAGAGAGAGAGGAGCTCAGGGAGGGGTTGGCAGTCAGGGAAGGGGGAAGTTGAGGGGTTCCTGGGCTTCTTAGGCTGGCATTGCCCCTCTGCCAGGGGGATGCTCCATTTTAGGATGCTCTGCACCAGCAGGATGTAGGACACGGAGTTGGTCAACCATTTTAACAGTCATAGAACTCTGCAAGGAGGGAGAGAGAGGAGCTCAGGGGGTGTCCCCAACCAGGAGAGGTGGGATTTGGCGGGGGGGTGCTCACCGGGAAGAAGACGTGCATGAGGAAGAGGAGCAAGACTGCCACCAGTGCCAGCCCGGCCCAGCCGCAGTAGCGCCAGCGGATCCCATAGCGCAGGAGGCGGAGCGGGGATTGCAGCCACAGGAACGAGGACTTGGAGCGCCTGCGGATCACAGGGAGGTCAGACACCCCACCCCTGATCTCCCTCCCCACATCCCCATGCTCCTTCCCAGAACTCACCTGGGTGCCGGCAGCGTTGGGTATTTATTAGGCTCCTCCCGCCCTTTCCCCGCCGGCCGCTCCTCGGCCTCCTCGGCTGTCAGCAGCTCCAAGCTCAGCTCCAGCTTCCCCTGGAGGGATTGTGGGGGCAGCTGGGATGCAGAGCGTGTCCCTGCCCTCCTCCATCGTGGCTGCCCCCCATTATCCCGACATTCCCAACCTACAGAGAGCCACTGGGCACCGTCCTCCTGCATCATGCAGGGCCACCAGCCCCGCGTCCGCCGCATTCGGAACAGGTTGATTGAGGAGGGGGCCAGGGCTGGGGTCCTGCACCAGGGCCAGGGGACACTGTGGTGCTCCCAGGACATGGCCCTGCACAGCCTGGGGGTCAGAGCTGGGTAGGGCAGCTTGGTCAGGTTCAGCTCCAGGACACCTGTGGGGAAAGGCAAGGAGGGAGAGTTCCCATCACCAGTGGGAGCTTCCCATCACCAGTAGGTGCTCCCCTTCCCCAGCAGATACTTTTCATCACCAGTGGGTGCTCCCTGTCCCCAGTGGATGATTCTCATCATCAGTGGGTGCTCCCTGTCACCAGTAGGTGATTCCCATCATCTGTGGGTGCTCCCTGTCACCAGTGGGTGCCCCCCAACCCTCTGGAAGTCCAGGGGCAGGAAAATGGGGTCTCACCCAGAAGATCATCTGCTTTAAACTTGTCATTGTCCCACACTTGGAGGATGAGTTTGGGTGGCACCTTCAGCACTGTCTTGTCCAGGCTCCAGACGTGCTCCTGGGGAGGGGGAAAGGGGGGTCATGCTTGTCACACTCGGGAGTGTCCTCTGTCACCCCAGGGTTCCCATCACCCATCCCCAGGGCCCCTGTCCTCCCAGGGCCACCCCCAGGTTCTTTGTCACCCTGGGGTCCCCATCACCCAATCCTGGGGTCCCTGTCACCCCAGGGTCCTCATCATCCATCTCTCGAGAACCTGTCCCCCCAAGGCTATCCCCAGGTTCTCTGTCACCCCAGAGTCCCTCTCACCCCAGGTGCCCATCACCCACTCCTTTGGTCTCTGTCACCCCATGCCCCCCTCCTTCCCCCCCCTCTCTCTGCCCCCACCCCATGCCCCCCTCCTTCCCCAGTCTCTCTGTCCCTAATCCCGGGGTGTCCCCCCACCCTGCGGCCGATGACACAGAGCTTCTCAGCCACCAGGAACTCGAAGGGGAACAGGAAGCGCCAGTTGAAGGCACCGTGTCCGTCCCGGGAGCGGTAGTGGATGTCTGTGTGCTGCCGCTGCTCAGGGAGACCATCCAGCCACCTGCAGGGACGTAGAGCACTGCCAGGGGGCACAGGGGACTGGGGGTGGGGATACTGGGCTGACAGGGAATCTGAGAATGGGCACCTTGGTGTGAGAGGGAGGCTGGGAATGGGGACCCTGGGGTGACAGAGAGTCTGGAGATGGGGACTCTGAGCTGACAGAGACCCTGGTGTCACAGAGAGACTGGGGATGGGGACACTGGGGTGGGTGATGGGGATCCTGGGGTGACAGAGAACCCCAAGTGGGTGATGGGGACCCTGAGGTGACAGGGAAACTGGGGATGGGGACCCTGGGTTGAGTGAAGGGGACCCTGGGGTGACAGGAAGAACCTGAGCACAGGGACACGGCTATCACAGCTGGGGGCCATGGGGGGACTGGGGATTAGGACACTGGGGTGACAGGGAACCTGGGGATGGGGATCTTGGGGTGGTGGAGAACCTGGGATGTGTGAAGGGGACCTTAGGGTGACAGTAATCCCAGGAGTGAGTGATGGGAATACTAGGGTGACAGAGAACATGGAGAGAGAGACACAGGGACCCCGGGGGTGAGTGATGGTGGCCCTGGGGGGGGGGGGAGAACCGGGGGGGGGGGACGATGGAGTGACAGGGAGCATGGGGCTAGGGGATGGGGACTCTGGGTGACAGAGAACTTGGTGATGGGTGATAGGGATACTGGGGTGACAGGGACCCCAAGAGTGAGGGATGGGGATACTGGGATGATAGGAGAACCTGGGGGTGGAGACTCTGGGGTAACAGGGAACCTGGGGATGGGGACCTTGGGATGATGTAGAACTTGGTCATGGGGTGACGGGGACCCTGGGGTGACAGAGTCTGGGGATGGGGACCCTGGGATGACAAGGACAGATGTTGGGGGGTGACAGGGACCCCACAGTGATGGGGACCTGTTTTGGGGGCACACACGTGTGCCCTGTGCTTACCCAGTCACATAGATGTCACTCATGCGCTGCCCCAGCAGGTTGGTGTCCCCGAAGTCTGTGTCCCGCACATTCCACACCACACAACGCAGCTCATACCTGGGGGGAACAGGGCAGTGTCCCTGTCTGCCGAGGGATAGCTGCCCCAACCCCCCCAGAGCCACTCACCTCTCAGCCTTGCGGGGGTCGATGTTCACAGGGGGCCCAGGGGGTCCGAGGTTGGAGGGGAAAATGTCAACCCACATCTGCAGTTTGCCCTGTGTGGGGCATGAGGGGATTGGGAATGGACACCTCAGGCGCCCCTTGGTCCTGGGGGACCCCATCACCCACCCCTAGGGTCCCTGTCACCCCAGGGTCCTCATCCCAGGCTCTCAGTCACCCTGGAGTCCCCATCACCCATTCCCAGGGTGGGTCACATCCCCCTGGGTGCCCATCATATCCCTGCACCCCAGCATCCCTCCCCACCTGGAGTTCTGCATCATTGTGAGGTTCTATCACCCCAGTCCATCTGTCCCTGTCACCCCAGGGTCCCCATCATCCACCCCCAGGTTCTCTGTCATGTCAGTGTCCCCATCACTCACCCTTGGGATTCCTGTCACGCCAGGGTCCCCATCACCCACTCCTGGGGTCTCTGTCACCCCAGGGACCCCATCCCCAGGTTCCCTGTCACCCCAGTGTCCCCATGCCTGTCCCCATGTCCCCCCCCACCCATGGTGCCGGTGCCCACCTGCTCGAGGCCGGGCTGGGCACTGTTGTAGAGGGGCCGTGTCTCCAGGTGCTCAGGTACAAAGGGGCACAGGTTGAGCACATGCAGGGCCAGGCGCTCCCGGGGGGGCCCGGGGTGGCGGAATGTGGGGGGGCCACTCTCTGCACAGGGACCGGCACAAGTGGGACAGGGCCCAGACACACCCCCAGATCCCCCTCAGACTCCACCCAGACCCCCCCAGACTCTCCTCACCCCTCAGACCCCTCCAGACCCCCCGCCCCAGTCCCCTCCACACCTCTTCCACATGCCCCCAGACTCTCTCAAGCCCCTCCCAGACTCCCACCCCACCCCCTCCACACCCCCCCAGACCCTCTCAGTCTCCACCCAGTCCCACTCCGTACCCCCCCAGTTCTCTCCCCAGTCCCCCCAGCCCCTCCTGGACCACCCCAGCCCCTGGACCCACCAAAGTGCCTGAGGAGGAAGGTTCGGTGGTTGAAGGTCACAGCCAATCCGTCGGGGCTGAACTCAGGGGTGGGCAGCCCCCGGGTGACAGCGACGAGCTCCAGGGTCCTGCTCGGGCACAGCTGATCCCTCCAGGCTGCAGGGCCCGCGCTGAGGGGCAGAGGATGGGCAGGGGGCTGTGAAACCTCCCCACCAGCTGTCCCCCCTGTGCCCTCTCCTATGTATACCCCCTGTGCCATCCCACTGTGTCCATTCCCATCCCTCATTCTCATCCCTGTGCCCACCCCAGCACTACCCCTATGTGCCCACCATCCTCCTTGTGCCCTCTAATCCTCCTTGTGCCCCCCCGCCCCTCTGTGCCCCCATCCCAAGCTTCTTGTGCCCACCCATTCCCACTCTTGTCCTCATCCACTCGTTGATTCCCTGTGCCCATTCCCAAGTGCCCACCCTATTCCTACCCCTCTGTGCCCCCCATCTCCCTGTGCCCCACATCCCTCTGTGCCCCCTCATCCCTCTTCTCACCTCCTTCCAATCTCCCTGTGCTCCCCTATCCCCCTGTGCCCACCCCATCCCTGTCTCCACTCACTCCCTAACTCTCTCCCTGTGCCCATTCCCAAATGCCCACCCCATCCCCCCATGCTCCCCCATGGTACCCACATGTGGTGCAGGGTGGGCAGCCCGCAGTGGGCGCGGTGGTTGGACAGCAGCCGGTTCTCCAGGTCGATGGAGGTGCTGCCGATCTCCTGGTCCGGGGGGAGCCGGTCACGGTCCAGCAGCGTCACCTTCAGGTCCTTCTCCAGGGGGATGGTGGCCGTCATCTCAAACATCCTGAGGGGGGGGGGTGGAACGGCATCTGCACTGGGTCATGTGGGCTGGGGGGCACCCCGACCCCTCCCAGAGCCCCTCATATCCCCCCAGAAAACCAACAACCCCCAACTCCCCAGACCCCCACCCAGACCCACCCCCAGACACACCTAGACCTCCCCCAGACCCTCCGAGATTCTTCCTAGACCCCCCCAGATCCTTCCAGAAACTCCACAGACCCCTCCCATATCCCCCAAAACAACCAACTCCCGACCCCCCGCAGACCTCCCTGACCACCTTGAGACTCCCCTACACTCCTCCAGACTCACCCTGACCCCACTCAGATGCCTCTCAGACCCCTCCAAACCCCATCCAGATCCCCTCAGACCCCCTCATTTCCACCTAGACAACCAGCCCACATCGAGCCCCCGCAAGATCCCCATCCAGACCCACCCTCAGACATCCCTAGACCTCCCCTAGACCCACCCAGACCACTCCCAGACTCCCCACAGACTCTCACAGATCCCACTCAGACCTTTCCAGACCACCCCAGACCATTCAGACCCCTCCAGAACCCCCCAGACCTCACCTAGATCCCCCCCCAGCTCCTTCCAGAACCCCCCAGATTCCTCCCATATGCCCCCAGACAACCAATCCCCCAACCCCCCCCCAATCTCCACCCAGACCACACCCAGACCCCCCTAGACCCCCCCAGACCTCTCCCAGACCCCTCCAGATGCTCCCAGACCCTCCCCAGACCGCTCACACCCCCCAGACTCCTCCAGACCCCACCCAGATCCCCTCGGACCCTTCCATATCCCCCCAGAAAACCAACCTTTCTGACCCCCCCAGATCCCTCCCCCAGACTTACCCAGACCCCCCACCCCAGCCCCCCTTGAGATTCCCTCCCCTAGACTCCTCCAGAGCCACCCAGACCCCCCTCAGATATCCCTGTCAGACCTCACCCAGTCTTACCCAGAACCACTGACCTCCCCCAGATCCACCTAGACCCCTCCCAGATCCCACCAAGACATTGTGTAGGGTCACCCGCTGGCTTGGTGAGTGGGGACCCACAGGCACGGGGAGCTGGTGGCACCAGGATCCACCAGCACAAGGAATGGGATACCCAGTGGAACAGGGACCCACTGGCAATGGGAAAGGGATATCTGGTGGAATGGGGACCCACCAGTATCAGGAATGGGACATCTGGTGGCATAGGGACCCTCCAAGATGGGAATGGGATATCTGCTGGCAGAGGGACCCACTGGCATTGGGAATGGGATATCTGGTGGCACTGGGATCCACCGGCATGGGGAAGGGGGACCTGGTAGCACAGGGACAGATTGGCACAGGGATGTGCTGACATGCAGAATGAGCCCCCATCCGCCCAGTACTCCCCTCCCATCCCTGTGCCACCCAGGGATGACTGTGCCCACAGGCCCCCTCAGCCCATCCTCACCTGCCAAACACGGGCTCCAGGGTATTGGGCACGTAGTGGTCCCGCTGGCCCAGGGTCCTCTTCCCCAGGGACACCCGGACATAGGGGTCACTCTAGCAGCAGGGAGGGCACAGTCAGGGTGGCACCAGGGCAGGGAGAGGGCAGGAGACCCCCCCTAGGCCCCCAGGGGTCCTTACCAGCCCAGTGACATCACAGGGGGACAGGTCGAAGGCCCGGACGATGTAGACCCGGACCAGGCAATCCTGGGGTTTGCTGGGGGGCAGCTGCTGGAAGTGCTGGGGGGGGGGGGGCCCCCCCAAGCCCCCCCGGGAGGGGGGAGGTAAAGAAAGGCCCCTGGGAGAGAATCCCAGCCGTGTACCCCTGGAGGGTCTCATGGCCCCAGCTCTGGGGTCCCACGGGGGGGGTCTCACTCACCTTGAACTCACCCACGGGCTCAGAATCCTGCCCAGGCACAGGGGGACCACCTGGTTTGTGGAGAGGGAAGGTCTGGCAGAAATCCTGAAGCCCCTGGAACTCGGGCACGGCCTCCAGCTCACAGCCATAGATCTGTGGGACCACGCCCAGCCTGGGATTTATCCCTGTTCTCATCCCTGTCACCCTCATCCCTGTCCTGTATTTATGCTTCTCCCCATCACAGACCTGTCCCCTTCTTCATCCTCATCCCCTTCCTATGTTTATCCCCATCCCAGCTTCATCCCTGTCTTCGACATCCTTGCAACTTCATCCCCATCATATCTTTATCCCCATCCCTGTCCCCTTCCCATCTTCATCCCCATCCTTGTCCTCTTGTTCAGCCCTGTCCTTGTCCTCATCTGCCTCCCTTCATTGTCCCTGTCCCTGTCCCCATCCTCCCTCCCTCCTAATCTCCATCCCTGCCCTTGTCCTCAGCCCGTTTCTATCCCTGTCCTGTCCCAGTCCCCACCTCATCTCCATCCCTATCCCCATCCTCATCCTGTTTCCATCATCCCTGACTCCATCCCTATCCCACTTTCCTCTCTGTCTCCATCTGTGTCCTTGTCCCCACTCACCCCTGT
>NW_020885171.1:11449-15129 GCF_003945725.1 Corapipo altera
CCGTGTCCTAAGGGAACAGGGGAAGGTGGGATGGGTGGCACGGGTGGCACTGGTGGCCTTGGTGGCCCCCGGGTAGCCCCATTCCTGTGCCCACCTTGTCGCCATCCTCCTTCTTCCCAAGGCAGCTGAGCAGGATCTGCAGGAGCAAAGGGCACATGGGGAAACTGAGGCACGGGGCCCAGCCGTGCCAGGGTGGGGGGGTGCCATCCCAGGGACTCACCTGGGCGATCCTGGCCCAGGCTCTGGTGAGGAAGTGGGAACATAAACCTTTCCAGAGGCTGAAAACGGCCAGCAGGGAAAGGGGTTCGTCTGTGGGAGAGAGAGATGGGCAGGGATGGGGCAGGAACAGGGCAGGAATGGTGCGGGGATGGGACCTGGGCAGGGGGCACCTGGGATGGGGCAGTGATGAGGTAGGGATGGAGCGGGGATGGGACCTGGGGAGGGGGGCACCTGGGATGGGGCAGTGATGAGGTAGGGATGGAGCAGGCATGGGAGAGGGGGTACCAAGGGTGGGGCAGGGTATACTTGGGTTGGGGCAGAGGTTACCTGGGATGGGACAGGGAGTACCAGGGAGGGGGCAAGGGGTATTTGGGATGGGAGAGATGGTACCAGGGACGAGGCAGGGATGGGGTAGAGGGGAAGAGAAATGGGACAGGGGGCAACTGGGATAGGGTAAGTGGTACTTGTGATGGGCAGGGATGAGACAGGAGGTATTTGGAATGGGAGAGGTGGTACCAGGGATGGGGCAGGGATGGGCAGTACCTGGCATGGACACGACTGTATAGGAGCCAGTCCCAGTGTCTCCAGGGCCAGGGGGCTGCTCCTGGCAGGGGGGTTGCTCTAGGCCAGGGGTCCTGCAGCGGTACTGGCCCAGTCCCCGCACACAGCCTTGTCCCACCAGGACCTCCAGCTTCCTGTTCCCCCTGTCCCACACCCGCAGCCGGATGGGGGGCACCAACTGCTCCTCCTCTGGCAGGGCCTGGGGACGAGCCACAGGGACACCCCAGGGTGCCACAGCAGCACCCATGGGTGGGGGTCATCCCCTGCCCCCCCCCCCACTCACCAAGGTCAGCAGGAAGGTGGTGGTGGGGAAATTGGGGTTGGAGGCGAAATCCTTGATCACAGGAGTCCACAGGGTCTGGTCCTCCCACTGCAGCTCCAGCCTGGGTTCCCTCACAGCCCCGCGCAGCCCCCGCAGCCCCCAGGCCAGCACCTGTGGGGACACCTGGGAGGTGTCACCCTTGGGTGCCCTGGGGGCCCCTCAAAGGGCATCTGTGCCCAGTGGAAGGGTTAAGGTGCTTGTCTCTGTCCCCATCCCCATCCAACTCCAGTCTCCATCTCACACCACATTCCCACCCCACTTTTATCCCTGTCCCATTCCTGTTCTTGTCTCCAGCCCATCCCCAGGACCTTCAGCAGTCCCTGTCCCTGATCCCTCTCCATCCATTGTCCCCACCCTGTCCTTGTCTTCATCTCATCCCCACTACCTTCAACACTGTCCCTTGTCCCTGTCCCCCTCCCAGTCTCCATCTCAGATACTGTCTCCATCCCACCTTCATCCCTGTCTGCATCCCTGTCCTTGTCCCCATCCCATTCCCAGAACCTCCAGCACTGTCCCTGTCCTTGTCCCTGTTCTCATCCCGGCCCCGAGCTGTCCTTGCCTTCATCCCTCTGTACTTGTCCTCATCTTCATCCCTGTTCTTGTCCCTGTCTCATCTCCATCCCCTTCACCCCTGTCCATGTCGCCATCCCCAGGACCTTCAGCACTGTCCCTGTTCCCCTTACAGTCTCCATCTCAGACCTCGTCCCCATCCCACCTTTATCCCTGTCCCACCCCAGACTGTGCCCACCCTGTCTTTATTCCTGTTCCAATCCCTGTGCCCATCCCTCTCCCTGCTTCACCCTTGTCCCCATCCCATTCCCTGCTTCCTCCTTGTCCCCATCCCTATTCCCACATGTTCCCCTCCCTGTCCATTCCCCCCAGTTTCCCCCCCCCCGAGTGTCCCCATATGCCACCTCCAGTGCCACCCTCTGGAGCCGTGGCCGGATTCCCAGGGGAATGCCAAGCACGTCCTTCCTCAGCGGGGGGGGTGTGAGCGCTGCCAGGGCCCCGTCCTGCGGGGAGAGGGGTCAATGACGATGGGACCCCACCCTTGCGTACCTCCGTGCCCCCCCAGTGCCCCTTGCTCACCTCGGGCTCGAGCAGCAGCTCAAAGGCAGCCACCAGGTCCCCGGCCGGGCCCCACGGCCCACGCAGGGGGTGAGGCTGGAGCCGGGGGGGGTTCCCGGTGTCCCGGATCCAGCCAAACCTCGGGGGTGCACACACACCTCCCCAGAAAAACACCGGCGCCCTGTGAGGCAGGGATTGGGTGAAGGTGTTGCCTCCACCCATAGGTGCCCCTCTCATCCTTCCATCCCTGACCCCCTCGGTCCTCCCATTGCTTCCCCCACCCGTGGGTGACCCCTCCTCCTTACATTCCTCCTGCCATCCCTCCATCTGTGTTCCACCCCTCATCCATCCCTCTATATCCATCCCTCCCTGCCTCCCTCACTCCTCCCTGCCTTCTCCCATCTCTCTGTCCCCCATCCCTCATCATCCCTTGCCCCATCCTTCCATGTCTCCCTCATCCCTCCATGCCCCATCCCTTAATCCATCCTTCTGATCCCATCCTTCCTTCCCTCCCTCCCCCCTTCCCTCTCCACATCACTCTCGTTCTCTCCATCCCCAAATCCTTCCATCCCTGACCCCTCCAACCTTCCCTACCTCCTCCCACCCCTCTATTTCCCATTCCTTATCCATCCCTCTGCCCCCATCATTTCATGCCTCCCTCCCTACTCTCTTCCTATCCACACCGCTCCCTCCATCCCCAAATCCTTTCACCACTGACCCCCCATCCTTCCATCCCTCCCACTATCCTTCCATCCATGTCCCATCCCTCATCCATCCGTCTGCCCCCATCCTTCCCTTCTTCCTTCCCTCCCTCCTCTCTTCCTTTCTCCCTCCTCCCCCCCACATTGCTCAGTCTACCCCCAATTCTTCCATCCCTGACCTCCTGCATCCTTCCATTCCTCCTGCCATCCCTCCATCCATGTACTGTCCCTTATCCATCCCTCTGCTGTCCTTCCCTCCCTCTCTCTCCACATTGCTTCTCCCATCCTCAATTCCTTACATCCCTGACCCCTCCATCCTTCCACCTCTCTCTCATCCCTCCCTCCCTCCTCCCTCCCCCACTGTGTTCCGTACCTCCCCAGCCTGGTCAAACACCTCCACCACTACGGCTGGGGGGTCCTCCCGAATCCCTTGGGGGTTCCCGAACAGCAGCACTGGGTGGAGCAGCAGCGTCTGTTCCCAGAGTGGGTCCAGAACACCCCGCACGACCCGGGAGCGTTGGCTCTGATCCATGATCGACACCTGGGCGGCGGCGGCTGGGTGACAGTGACACCATCAGTACCCCGTGGGGCCACTGGAGGGGGGGCACGGGGTGGGGGTCCCACCTAGAGAGGTCTTGGAGATGCCAGGGGTCAGATCCAGGGCCCGGAAGAGGTAACAGCGGAGCTGGAAGCGGCTGGGACCTGCAGGACAGGGGTGTCAGGGGGGCTGGGACCCCCAGGCTGGACCCGGACACACCCCCTCCATTCCCCTCCCCCCCCCCCCCCCCCCCCCCCCCCCCCCCCCCCCC
>NW_020885171.1:15229-17779 GCF_003945725.1 Corapipo altera
CAGGGGAAGGTGCAGAGAATGAAGGGCGGGGGCTGCTCCAGGGGGGGCCGCGACCCCCAGGGTTCCAGCGGTGCCACGGGGGGCGTTTCCTCCGTGTCCTGCGGCAGGAAGGGATGGGAGGTGAGGCATATGGGGTGTGGGGTGGGGGCCCCTCTGGCCCTGTTGTCCTCTGGTCCTGCATCTGCTGTCTTGTGTTCTGCAGTCCTATCATGGCCCATCTCCACATCACTTCCATCCCTGCCCTCCCCATCCTTCCATCCCTCCCTCATCCCTCTATCCGTGCCCTATCCCTCATTCATCCCACTGCCCCCCTTCTTCCCTTTCTCCCTCCCTCTTCCCTCCCTCCTCCATCACTCTCCACATCTCTCCATCGAACCCCCCCATCCTTCCATCCCTCCTGCCATCCCTCTATCCATTTCCCATCCCTTATCCATCCTTCCTTCCCTCCCTCCATCTCCCCATCTCTCAGCCATGCCTTTGCCCCCTATCCTTCCATCCCTCCTCCCATCCCTGCCTCCATCTCTCCATCCCTCCATGCTCTATCCTTCATCCATTCCTCTGCTCCCATCCCTCCATTTGTGCCTCATCCCTCATCTATCCCTTCTCTCCCCCATTTTCCACCCCTTCTTCGCCATTCCCCCCTTCCACCCAGACCCCTCCCCCCCCTCTTTCCTACTGGGACTCCCTGCAGCAGGAACAGGGGTGCCACGGCCGTGGGCTGGGCAAGCACCAAGCCACGGTGCCAGCGGCGCCGCCGGCACAGGGCCCCCCCCAGGACACCCCTTGGAGGTTTGGGACGGAAGGGGAAGGGCCAGAAACACTCCGACTGCCAGGGCTCGTCCTCTGACACTGCTCCAGGGTCCTGGGGAAGGATAGGACAGCAGGGACATGGGACAGTAACATGGGGACACCATGACATGGTGACACCACAATCTCTATCAGCCCATCTTGCCATCCCCATTCCCTCCTCCTGTCCCCATCACCCCCAACCTGCCACCTCCATTCCCCTCTGTCCCTGTTACCCCCATCCCCATCATCCTCATCCCCGACACCCCCCTTCCTGACCCCTCATCCTGCCATCCCCCTATCCTGCTCCCTCCTCCCCCCTCCTCACTCACAGTATCCGAGGTGGTCCCGTTGGAGCGGCTCCTCTGGATCTGGTTCCCGTTCAGCTCCTGCAGCATCTCACACACGGCACTGCCTGTGTCCAGCATCTCCCTGGGGACAAGGGGACAGCGCTGGTGCCACCCAGGTCCCCGTGGTGGCAGGTGGGTGGCTTTCCCCTTGTATCCCCCTCAAATCCTCCTGTATTCCCTCTAAACCCCCTCAAATCCCCCTCAAGCCCCCATATCTTCCTCAAAACCCCGTATCCCCCCAAACTCCCTGCAGACTCCCAATATCCTCCACAAATCTTCCTGTATCCCTTCCAAACGCCCTGAAACCCTCCCATATCCTCCCCAAACCCTCCTGTATGCTCCCAAACACCCTTCAAACCCCCCTGTATGCCCCCAAACACCCTTCAAACCCCTGTAACCCTCTACAATCCCCTCAAATCCCTCCCCACCCCCCCCCAACCCCCTGCCCCCCCTTCCAACCCCCCCTCTACCCCCCCCAAACCCCCTCAAATCCTCCATCATATCCACCCAAAACCCCCTCAAGCCCCCCTCAAGCCCCCTTGTATCCTCCTCAAATCCCCCCATATCCCCAAACTACCCCTGACCCCCTCAAGTCCCCCCATATCCTCCCTAAACCCTCTCGTATCCCACACAAACCCTCTTCAAACCCCTCTCAAAACCTCCTGTATTCCCATCAAACCCACCTGTAACCCCCCATGGCCCCCTTAAATCCCCTCATATCCTCCCCAAACTCTCCCAAACCCTTTTCTATCCCCCCAAACCCATTCAAATCCCCCCATATCCTCCCAAAACCCCCTTGTATCCCAGCCAAACCCTCCCAACCCCCCCCTCAAACCCTCCTGTATTCCCCTCAAACCCACCTATAACCCCCAAACCCCCTTAAATCCCCCCATATCCGCCCCAACATCCCCCCCAAACCCTCTCCTATCTCGTCAAAACCCCCTCATCCACCTCGGCTGCAGCTCCACGTTCCAGGGCCCCTCCCAGCGCCATCCCTTGGGAGGCTGGATCTTTCCCGGAGGGAGCCCCTCCCTGCCCATGCCATCGGAGAAGGGGGGACGCCCCAACAGCTTCCAGGGCACCCATTTCCCCGGAAGCCTTGTCTGGTTTTCGTACTGGGGGGACAAAAAACACAGCAGGGTTGGGGAGGGTTTGGAGGTTCCCTCAGGGGGTTTGGGTGGTCCCAGGGTGGTGTCACACTCACGGTTTCGGTGTGGAATTGCAGGGACCCCTCGAGGAGTGAGGGCAGGGCCCCGCTGTCGCACACCCGGCACAGCCACAGCCGGACACGGACCTGGGCACCGACTGTCCTGGAGCCCTGAACCCCAAAATGTGAGTGAGGGGTGGAAATGGAGAGGGGAGAGAGAGGGGACGGGGGGGGGGGGGGGGGGAGGGGGGGGGAGGGGGGGGGGGG
>NW_020885171.1:17879-22435 GCF_003945725.1 Corapipo altera
GGGGGGGGGGGGGGGGGGGGGGGGGGGGGGGGGGGGGGGACAGAGAGTGGGACATGGGGAGGATGTGGTGGGAATTTGGGGAAGATGGGGGGTTGGAGGGGACATGGAGCAGTAGCGAAGAGGATAGAGAGAGGGCATGGGGGGACACAGAACGGGCACCAAGGGACATGGAAGGGGTATGGTGGGAATTTGGAGGGGATGTTGGGGGGGGGATGTGGAGGAAATATAGAGGGGACATGGGGAGGGATGTGGTGAGGACACAGAGCAATGATAGAGGGGACATGGAGGGGGATGTTGAGGGAATATGGAGGGGACGCAAAGCAGTGAGGTGACAGGGAGGGAATATGGGAGGGACATGCTTGGGGTCAGGGAGGGACACATGGAAGGGACATCAAGCAATGACAGAGGGGACATGAGGGGATATGCAGGAGCACAAATGGGATGTGGAGGGGGTATAGAGGGAACATGGGGAGCTTCCCACCAGGAAGATGGTCTGCATCCTCCCGCAGAGCCGCCCACAGGCGTCGGGGCCAATTGGTGAGAAGGTGACATCGGTGACAGGGACATGGGCACAGCCCACCCGGCACTGCCCCCGCAGCAGCCACAGCACCAAATTGGGGACACCAGCCTGGGGCTGCAGGGACACAAGGAGAGACCGAAAGCCAGGAATTAAACTCTCCAAGAGGTTCGTTGGTTCGGAAAGCTGACATTCCTTTATTGGGTGCACCCAAATGCGTCCCCAGCACCCACTAGAGCAGGGGACAGTCATGGACTGATCCATATTCATCACATTGTGTTACATATTCATTGCATTCCTGAATACTCTGCTAATTATCTCTGCAGAGTTGTTGGGATCTGTCTTCTAAGGGGCTTTGGTGGTCATTTGGGAACACCCTATTCCCCAAATTTCCCTTTGATGGTTCTGGATCTACTGATGAATCCTCTCTCCTTGAGAGCATCTCAAATACATGGTGCCCCTTCTCTGATCTCTCTGCTCTGACATACAACCCTTGTTCCCAAAACTAAGACATCTCCCAGTCCATATTAATTAATCACTGATACAGGTAATTAAGGCAGCAATAGCAGGCACAAGACTGTTAATCACTGATTTAGGGATCAAACATTATTGTGCTAAAGTTAAAAGAATTTTCTAACATCTCCCCCCCCGCTGCATGGAAAGAAATTTTAAAGAAATTTATATTTCTTTAAATTTACATTGCCATTAAATTTATATTTAAATTTTAATTTATTTTTACACTTGAATTTTAATTTCATAATTATCTATATTTGTATTTAAATTATAATTTAAATTTCCTATTAATTAAATTTAATTTGCTTTTTAAAGAAATATAACTTGTTCAGAGATGAGCATGCCCCAAAATTCCCCACCTCCACTGCCAGGGCAGCCACCCGTCTGAGCCACCTCTCAGCCCCCGACACCAGTGTGTCCCAGTCGTATTTGTCAGCCTTTACTGGAGCCTCCTTGGCCACATTCCACAAATGTCGCAGGAGAAGCCGCCGGGAATTCCTGAGCTGCTCATCCAGAGCCGTGAGGGGCGTGGTTTGTGCCTCCAGCTGGGCCAGTGCCTGCCTGCAAAAACACCCCCAAAACTCCCAGTTTGCACCCAAAATGCCCGGTTTTTTCCCCACTTGGTTTCCCTAAAAATGCTTTGTGTCCCTCCAAATGCGTTTCCCCCACGAAGTTCAGTTCCACCCAGCAATGCCCTGCTACCCCCACAAATGTTCCATTTCCCCCTCCGAATACCCAATTGTCTCAATTGTCCCATTTTCACCCCAAATGTCCCATTATCTTCTCAAATTCTCATTTGCTCCAATTCCTCATTGTTTCCCCCAAATACTCCATTCCACCTTCAAATATCCCATTTCCCCTTCAAATATCCCATTTCCCCGTCATTCTATGTTCGCCCCAAATGTCCCATCATCCTCGAAAATGTCCCAAATTCCCCATTCCACTCCCCCAAACCTTGACTGAGAAGCTCAAAAATCCCATTCCCCCCTCCCCCCCCCAAATACCCCATTCCACGCTCCCGAACTCTGACTGACAAGCCCAGGGATCCCATACACCCTCTAAACTCCCCATTCCATCTGGGGGGGGGGGGGGAAAGACGACTCCCAGAACCCCCAACCCCCCTCTCACGAGCAGTCCTGCTCCCCCAGCCCCGATTTTGGGGGCACGGGACCCCCAGGACCCCTCCCTCACGTGCAGTCCTGCTCCAGCTCCCAGAGCAGCTTCACCCCCACGTCCCTCGCGGTGTCCCCACGGCAGCGCCGCAACTCTGCCGTGTTCCTCTCCTGAAATCATATCCTAAACCATTCCAGCTGGGGTGGAGGGTCCCACCCCACCCCAGTCCTGCCCACCCCGAGGGTCTCACCAGGTGCCGGCACAGGGTGCGCAGGAGGTTCAGGGTGTCCCAGCGGCAACAATTGTCCTCCCAGGACGAGGTGACAGCCACCACAGGCTTGTCCCCATGCCAGGGCAGGTGGTGGTACAGGTTCCCTGCACCACCAAAAAACAGGAATTGAACTCTCCAAGAGCTTTTTCTGGGGGTTGGAAAACCAGTATTCCTTTGTTGGGTGCACTCAAATGCACCTCTAGAACCCACCAGAGCACGGGACAGTCATGGACTGATCCATATTCATCACATTGTGTTACATATTCATCACATTTAATGAATACTCTGCCAGTTATCTCCATGGAGTTATTTAGATCTGAGTAGCAGTCTTTCGAGAGGCTTTGGTGGTCGTTTGCAAACATCCCATTCCCCAAATTTCCCTTTGATGGTTCTGGATCTTTTGATGAATCTTCTCTCCTTGAGAGCATCTCAAGTACATGCTCAGGTGACAGTGCCCCTTCCCTGATCTCTCTGCTGTGACACTCAACCTTTGTTCCCCAAACTGAGACATCTCCCAACCCACATTAATTAATCACTGATTTAGGTAATTAATGAAGGACTAATTTGCACAAGATTATTAATCACAGATATAGAGAATTAACACAAAGTCACTTTAATCTCTGGTGTTTGTACTAAGCAATACATGGCACAAAACTAAGGAATATAAAAACAAAATATAAGGATCAAACACTATTTTTGTACTATTGTTTTATTATTCTGATATAATACTTTAGATATGTGTATAATATTTTCCATATTTATATAATATTTTATATTTACATGATATTTTCTGTGTTTATACAATACACCCTGGTTTGTGTCTCCCCCCTCTCAGGGTGTCCCCCCCCACTCACCATCAAACAGGGGGGGGCTCAGGGGGGTGGCCGAGGAGTCGTGTCCAATCCCGAGCTCAAATCCCAGCGGATCAGGACCCTCTGGGACCATCGTGGCCGAGTAAAACACCCCACAGAGCCCCCACTGGCACCGGGGCAGGAGCTGTTGCTGCAAAATAACCCCAAAACCACTCAAATGGGGGGTTAATTATTGGTTTGAATTAATCGTTTGAATTACTCATCAGCACTATATTAACCACAAGCCAGGGGTTGGGCTTAAAGCACTTTCCGATGGCATTCAGCAAAGTTTGGGTTTTGTGGGATCACAGACTGAGGAAATTAGTGGGACTTTGAGTTTTGCTAAATTAACCCTGATAGCCTTCAATGAACAAAGCCTGGGGGAAAGAAATATTAAAGTATACATTAATCACATGTTAATTATATTAATATATTATTAATATATATTAATCACATATTAATTCTATATTGATATTAAATATCATATAGTACGTGTTAATTAGATATACTATAGTGTATATATAGTATATATTTTATATATAAATACTTAAACCATATTATATATGTTATTTGCTGAATATATGTATTAATAAAAATAAATAAATATGTGTATGTGTCCCCATGTCCCACATCCTCCATATCCCCGTGTCCCTGTATCCCCGTGTCCCCATATCCCCCATGTCTCTATGTCCCCCTGTCCCCATGTCCCACCTGTGCCCGTTCCACATCCACGGGTGCCACAATGTCTCTCTGCCGCCCATCTGGGGTCCCCTCACTGGTGCAGATCTCCAGGAGCACTCGACCCCGATAATCCACCCCCAAGTCCTGGGTAACAAAGGGGAGGTTTGGGTGGGCGTCCCTCCCCAAAAAGGCCACTGTGCCCATCCTGCCATCCCCTTGTGCCTATCCCATCGCCCCCCTTGTGCCCACCCTGTCACCCTCTCACTCTGTACCTGGGCACAGTCGGGCCGGGGGCCATACAGGGGCAGGAAGGCGGGTCCAAAGCAGGGTAGGAAGCCGGGGGTCACCCCTGAGATCCAAAAAAAGGGGGGTCAGGGTACCAGGGGGAGTCTGGGTGCTGGGGACCCCCCAACAGTGGACCCTGCTCACCCTGGAGTTCCTCAGGGTCTTGGTAGATCTGGGACAGGTGGATGGTGGCAGTGCCCAGGACTTTGCTCCGGCATGACCTGTGGAGGGGAGTGTGAGGGGTCCCCCAAACATGGGGGGTCACCCAAATACAGGGGTGTTTCCCAAATCCGAGGAGGTGTCCCCCAATCCCAAGGTGCCCCCC
>NW_020885171.1:22835-54365 GCF_003945725.1 Corapipo altera
GAGCTGCATCAGGCAGAGCCATGAGGCCCCCACCATCACCCAGTCCCCCTGTTTTTCCTGTTGCGCCCCATTCCCTGCCCAGCACTCACCGTCCTACCGGCAAAGCTGACCCGCACTGCCACCTTCCCCCAGCCCCTCCTGACGCCCAGGTACGGCCGCACCGGCTCCACTGCCACGGGAAGGGGAGACAGGTGAGCAGGGGAGTCCCCCAAACCCCCACAACCCCAAACCCCCCTGTGCCCACCCTGTGGCAGGTCCTGGGCACGGTACACACGGATCTGCAGCATGGTAGCACATGGGGGTGGGCGCAGCAGGTTGGATTCCACGTCCTCGTCCCCCGCTGGCACCTCCTGCTCCTTGGGGAGGTGCCACAAATTAGGAACCCCGCAGGAAGGTTTTCGGGGTGCTGAGGGGTTTACGAGGCCTCACCTGCACTCTCTCCCCCGCCCGGCGCACGGCCAGGCTGACCTGCAGGTACCCCTGGGAGCGGCTGTCATGGTGCTGCGGGTGCTGCAGGCTCAACCACTGCTGGCTCAGGGTGCGCCCTGAAATGGGGGGGAGACCTTGTGATCATCTTGGGGTCACCCTAAAATCACCCTGGTGTCACTCCAGTGTCACCTCAACCCTCTCACCCACCTGGTGCAGAGTACACAGTGCCGATGTCGAGCTGCAGGGATGGCAAAGGGGTGAGAGTGATCCCACACCCCATTCCCAACAACCCATTCCCCTCGCCCCATTCCTGAAACTCCATTCCTGATGTCCTGTTCCAGACCCCCCATTCCCAACATCCCATTCCTGACATCTCATTCCCAAGTCCAACTCCCAATGCCCTGTTCCAGTCCCCCAATTCCCAATTCCTCATTCCCAAGCCACATCCCTCACCTCGAAGGTGCCAATGACAGATTTGGTGCAGAGGTTTTGGGAACGGAGCACCTGTGAAAGGGAGGGGATATGGCATCAGGAGCCACCTCCTGTCCTTGTCCCGTCCCTGTCCCTGTTCCATCCCTGCCAGTGCCACCAATCCTTCCCACCTGGATCCGGATGGGCTGTGCCACCAGCTGCTCTGGCGTCTCGTGGAAATTTTGGCAGAACACCTAAGGAAAGGGCAAAGAGGGTGAGCGTGGGCTGAAGGGCACTGGGGGTCCCTGTGTCCCCTCCCCGGGGTCACCTCATTGAAATAGGGGTTGTTCCCTGTCCGGCTCCGGGTCCGGAAGTGCCGCTTCCCTATGAGCACCTTCACCACCGGCCTGATATCGTTGCCCTGGAGCTGCCGGGCCTGGATGATCCTCACCCGGACCTGCGGGAGAGGGACAGGGACAGAGTGGGCGATGGGTGGGATGCCACCCCTGGGGGTCTTGGAGTCCAGGGGCCTTGGGTTGGAGTCCAGGATAGTCTTCATTTGAAGTCCAGGACAGGTTTGGTTTGGGGTCCAGGATAGGCTTGGTTTAGGGTTAAGGGACTTGGTCTGGGGGTCCAAGAGGTTTTGATTTGGAGGCCCAGGGGGATTGGTTTGGGGGTCCAGGATAGGCTTAGTTTGGGGGTCTAGGAGGTTTGGTTTGGAGGTCCAGGGGGCTTGGCTCAGTTCGGGGTCCAGAATAGGCTTGGTTTGGGTTCCGGGGGGATTGGTTTGGGGGTCCAGGATAGGCTTGGTCTGGGGTTTAGGCCAGGCTTGGTTTGGAGTGCCATACCTGGAAATCCTCTTTCCTCTCCACGGGGGCCCTGCCAGAGCTCTGAGGTGGCTCCAGTGCCCCCGGCAGTGCCACCCATCCCTGAGGGGTGACCGTGGCGTTCTCAGTCTTGCCACGGGGGGTGTAGTAACAGCGGAAGGTGACAGTGCACTGCAAAGAGACAGTGACACCCCAGTGGCCCTGGTGGCACCCCAGGGTGCTGGAGGGGGGCTCCGTGGGGGGGAGCTCACCCCTGTGGGCTTATCCCAGCGGTCCAGAAGCAGGGCATCCCTGCGGGCCATTGGCAGGCTGGGGTTGGCCACCAACTGGTCCAATGACACTGTGGTGCCACCCAAGTCCCTGTGGGGACAGGGGAACATGGTGAGTGTGGCTATGAGGTGGGGGTCAACCTGGGGTGCCCACCCACACCTGCCACTCACCCCCGGGGCACCAGGTGGTCCCAGTGCTTGAGGCGCAGGCTCAGCGTGTCCGTGGGGCTTAGGGGACACTCGTCCAGTGACCACACCAGCTCCTGGGGGTTGGAGGGAGGTGACAAGGGGTCAGGGGGATAACCCATGTGTTCCTGTGCCACTGCAGGTCCCCCTGGGGTCACCTCACCTCATTCCAGGTGGGGCTGCGCTCCTCAGGCACCACCTGGGTTCTCCTGGAGGTACCTGTGGAGAGGACAAGAGGAGGGTGGTGGCACCTCAGGGTGGGGTCATTGGGGTAGCAAGGTAAGCCTGGCACTGGCCCCATGCATTGGGACACCCAGAGCTGGGATGCCACCCCTCACACCAGGATGGTCAATACCACCCAGCCCCACAGGGACAGCCACTGCGGTGTCCCCTTCCCGTTCCCAGTGGTACCTCGGAAGCAGACGGACAGATGGACACTGGGACCAAAGCCGGTGGCCCCGGGGATGTGGACACTGACCACATGGAGTCGCAGCATGGCCAGGGATCATTGGCACTGGGGGTGGCGGCAGGAGTGTCACCAAGGGGCTGCCACCAATGGACCACCCCTGAGGTCCTGTCACTGGTGATGGCTTCAGTGCTGTCACCAAAGAAATGGCTGCAGGTTTGTCACCAATGTGCCATTCTCGAGGTTGTCACCAAAGGGGTGCCACCAATGTGCCCCTCCATGTGCTGTCCCCAAACTGATGACACCACAGCAGCATAACGGTTTGGTTCTCACATTCCAGAATGTCAGCAGGAGGGAGGCAGGGCAGGGACTGTTGGATGGATAGATGTCACTGTGTCCCTGTGTCCCCATGTCTCTGCCATCGTGTGGCCATGTCTGTGAGCAGCCATGTCCCCATGTCCTTGTCACTGCCATGTCCATGATCAGCCATGTCAGCGTGTTCCTGCGTCTCCCTGTTCATGTGCTCCCACGCCTTGTGTCACCCTGACGCAAAGGGGACATGGTGGGGACATTGGAGGGATGCGGAGGGGACAGGAAGGGGACACAGAGAGGACACGGAGCAATGATGGAGGGGACAATAAGAGGGGACATGGAGACACCAGTGACGGAAAACGGTGGAGCCGTGTGGAAGATGTGAAGTGTTCATGGATGGGACAATGAGAGGCATGGGGAGAGGACATGGTGAGGATGTGAGGAGTTCATGGATGGGACACAGAGGGGACACGGAGGGGCACAAAGGGGCCATATTCGGAACACAGGACTGCGGGAAGATGGGAATGTCGAACATAGGAATGTGGGAACACTCCCTTAACACTCGTGCTGTGCTCTGGCACTTCCTGAGGTTTTGGAGGAGGGACAGGGCCACATGTGTGCACTCAGTGGGGGTGGAAGGTGTTGGACCAGATGATCCCTGCCTGTCCCTTCCCACTTGGGATATTCTATGACTCTGTGGGAGTGCCCAGTGTCCTGTGCAGAGGCAGAAGTTGGACTGGTTGATCCTTGTGTTTCCCTTCCCACTCGAGACATTCCATAATCCCTGCCTGTCCTTTCCCACTCGGGATATAACCTGATCCCTGTGTGTCCCTTCTCCCTAAGGACACTCCATGATCCCTGTGTGTCCCTTCCCATTCAGGAAAACTAATCCCTTGCTTGCTAAAATGGATAAATAGTAAACAGGTTTGGAGTTGGTGCTGGATTTATGGAATTCCACTGGACACCCAACTCTGGAAGAAATGACCCGTGTCTCTCTCCAGTGGGTCGTCATTGGTTTGTCGCACACTGGGAAGGGTTCCCATTTCTGCAGACAACAATGGGACAGGACTGTGGGAACACAGAACTGAGGGAACATAGGAGTGAGAGAACATGGGCACACAGGACTGCCAGAACATGGGAACACACAACCACAGAAATATGGGACTGCAGGAATGCAGAAACATGGGAACATGTAAGTATGGGAACATGGGACTGTGGGAACACGGGAACACAGAATTACAGGAACATGGGAATATGGGATTGTAGGAACACGAAAGTGCCAGAACACAAAAACACGTGACCACAGGAACACAGGAATGTGGGAACACAGGGCTGCAGGAACATGGAACAGCAATCCCACAAGACAGTGGGAATGTGGGAACATAGGAACAGGGAATTGTGGTAACAAGGGAACATGGGATTGCAGGCACTGCCAGAACACAGGAACACAGAACTGCGGGGACGCAGGAAAGTGGAAACACAGGACTACAGGAACATGGGACTGCAAGATGATGGGAATGTGAGAACACGGGAACGCTCCCTCAACGCTCGTGTGCACTTGAGGGGTGGTGAAAGGTTGGACCGGATGATCCTTGTGTGTCCCTTCCCCCCAGGACATTATCGGATCCTTGTGTGTCCTTTCCTCCTCAGGATGTTCTGCGGGAGCGCCCGGTGTCCTGTGCAGGGCCAGGAGTTGGACTGACTGATCCGTGCGGGTCTCTTCCCACTCGGGCCATCCACGATCCCTGGAGGTCCCTCCCTAATTGGGATATTCCCAGATTCCCTCATCCCCCTCAGGATATCCTCGGCATCCCGCCCCGCGCACGCGCGCTGAGCATCCGGGGCGGGGGCGCGCCCCGCGCACGCGCAGTGCGGCGGGAGGGGGGAGACCTCCCGCCATGTCGCAACGCTGCGGGGACCGCGATCGCGATAGGGAGCACGACAGGGAGCGGGAGCTACAGTGGTCGGCCCGCAGGATGGGTACGTCGCTGCTGCTGCAACTGTCGGCGCACGAGCGAGAGCTGGACCTCGTGTGCCTCGATCACAGCTACGCCAAGCCCTGGAGCGCGCACCCCGATGCCAGCGCGGCCCGGCCCGCCCGACTGCTCTTCATCACACCCCGCAGGCACCTCGGCACCGCCCCGTGAGACACCGAGGGGCTGAGGGGAGGACTGAAGGGGGAGAGGGGGAGGTCTGTGGGTGTGTCCTGAGGGGCTGAGGGGGCTTGCGGGGAAGGAGGGTCTTGAGAGAAGAGGGTGAGGGGTCTGAAGGTGGCCAGGGGGGTCCTGAGGGGCAGGTGGTGGGGCTGTGAGGAGCGAGTGGGTGGTCCTGAGGGAGCTGAGTGGGCCTGCGAGAGGAGGGAGAAGGGCCAGGGGGACCCTGAGTGGCAGGTGGGGGGCTGTGAGGGGGGCCTGTGAGGATCCTGAGGCGACTGGGGGGTTGAGGAACCTGTGGGGGTTTTGCGTGTCAGAGAGAGCTGTGTGGGGCTGGGGAGTCGATGAGAAGAGGGGAGGGGGTGCTCAGGGACCTCCCTAGGGGCTGGGAGCTTGTCTTGAGGGGCTTGTGGGGGTCTTGAGTGACAGATGGGTGGGCTTTGAGGGGAGTCGGGGCTCCTGTGGGTCTGGGGGGACTGCTGGGATCAGGAACCTGTGTAGGGGCTGAGAGCATGTCCTGAGGGGCTGTGAGGTGGGAAGAGGAGCTGTGAGGCAACAGTATGGGGCTGGGGGTATGAGGGAAGGATGGGGGTCCTGGGGGGTAGTGTGGGGTTTGTGGAACAGAAGGGTGGGGGCACCCTGAGGTCCCAGGGTGGACTGTGGGGTGGGTAGGAGGGTCGTCTGGGGTGAGAGGCTTTAAGGGGTCCTGAGGGACCTGTGAGGCAGGTGGGGGCTGTGAGGGGAGCCTGTGCTGTCTGTGAGGGGAGCCTGTGCTGTCTGTGAGGGGGAGCTGAGGGGCCTGTGTAGGGCTAGGGTCATGTGAGTGGTCCCATGGGATGGGGGAAGTTTTGGGGGGCCTGAGGGGAGGAGCAGGACAGGCCCTGAGGGATCTGTGAGAGGCTGTTGAGGGAAGGGGAGAATGCGGGCCTGGAAAGACAAGAGCAGGTTTGGGCATCCAGAGAGCTTGTTTTGTGGGCCCAGGTGGTTTGGTTTGGGGTCCAGGATAGGCTTGGTTTGGGGGCGCAAGGCCTTGGTTTGGGGGTGCAGGGGCTTGGTTTGGGGTCCAGGATAGGTTTGGTTTGGGGGTGCAGGGGTTTGGTTTGGGCATCCAGGGAAGCTTAGTTTGGAATCCAGGGGGCTGCCAGGGCACAGATCAGGAGTAACAGGGTCCGTGAATCTCAGTGCCCACCATAGCAGAGCCCAGGGTAACCCATCCCTGTCCTAAATCCATCCCTGCCCTAAAGCCTTGTTCCCTGGCAGGGAGGCCGACATGCCAATTGACGTGGAGACAGTGACACCCACCCCGGTGCCCCTGTACGACAACCAGAAGGCCCGGAGTGTGATGAATGAGTGTGAGAGGCACGTCATGTTCGCACGCACTGATGCTGATGCACCTCCGCCCCCTGATGACTGGGAGGAGCACGTCAACAGGTACCCAGGGACAGGGAGTTCTGGCACCCCGTGGAGTGCTGGGAGGGTTTTGGTGAGACTGGACACACAGGGATGTTACCAAACTGAGCTATGTTCAAGGAAAATGGATTTTTTTGTCCAAACTCATCTGGCTGCTGTGAAATCTGAGTGTGATGGTGGGGGGTGGCCCAGCTGGCAAACCTCTCCCACATGGCATCACAGAATCATTAAGGTTGGAAAAGACCTCTGAGGTCATTGAGTCCAACCTGTGCCCGATCCCCACCTTGTCACCCAGCCCAGAGCACTGAGTGTCACGTCCAGTTGTTCCTTGGACACCTCTGGGGATGGGGACTCCACCACCTCCCTGGGCAGCTGCTTCCAATGCCTGACCACCCTTTCCAGAAAGAAATTCCTCCAGATGTCCATCCCATGAATCCATCTCATGTATTCAGGGGAGGTTGGAACAGTGAGTCATAGAGTGATGGTACAGATCCATAGACTCATTTGGGTTGGAAAAGCCAAATTTTTAAGATCATTGAGTCCACCCATTCCACAGCACAGCCAAGGCCACTACAAACCCGTGTCCCCAAGTGCCACATCCACAGGGATGTTAAATCCTCCCAGGGGTGTGGACTCCACCCCTGTACCAGGGCTGAATGGCCTGTTCCATGAAGGAATTTCCCCAGTATCCAACCTGACCCTCCCCTGGCACAGCTTGAGGCTGTTTTCTCTCATCCTGTCCCTTGTTCCCTGGGAGCAGAGCCACCCCCCCCGGCTTCACCCTCCTGTCAGGGAGTTGCAGAGAACAAGAAGGTCCCCCTTGAGCCTCCTTTTCTCCAGGTGGAGCCCCCCCAGCTCCTTCAGCCCCTTCCCCACTCCATTCCCTTTTCTGGACACACTCTAGCCCCTCAGTGTCTGTATTGAGGTGAGGGCCCAGAACTGTCCCCAGGATTGAAGGAGCCTCAGCAATGCCCAGCACAGGCAGGGATCTGGGGAGTCATTGGATTACACGTAGATCCTCAGTTCAACCATGTTCCAATGTCAAAGAAAATGAGGATGTGCATAAATTCCACCCTGCGGAACCCTCCAGCCCACAGTGTTAACATTATGAGGAATTTGGTTGTTTTATGGACAGCAGCTCTCAGGCCCCAGGCATGTGTGTGACAGCTCCTGTTTGTCTCTCCCCACAGGACAGGGTGGACCATGGCCCAGAACAAGCTGTTTAACAAGATCCACAAAGCGCTGCAGTCGGACAGGTTGGCTCGCCTGGCCAACGAGGGGGTAAGAGTTGTTGTTGTCTGTCCTTCTCAGCAAAGCCAGGATGGAAGTCTTGGCCTTTGGATCATGTAGCCTCAAGGAACAGGCAGCTCTGGGCTTCTTTGAGCCATGATTTTTGTGGAATCATAGAATATCCTGAGCTGAGAGGGACCCACAAGGATCCTTGATCCAACTCCTGGCCCTGCACAGGCACCTCAGCAATCCCACCCTGGCCCTGAGAGCGTTGTCCAAACACTCCTTGAGCTCTGGCAGCCTTGGGGCTGTGACCACTGCCCTGGGGAGCCTCTTCAGTGCCCAACCACCCTCTGGGGGAAGAACCTTGTCCTAATATCCAACCTAAACCTCCCCTGACACAGCTCCAGCACGTTCCCTCATGTCCTGTCACTGGTCACAGAGAGCAGAGATCAGACCTGCCCCTCAGGAGGAAGTTTTGACTTTCTGGGAGGGCTCCCCTCAGTCTCCACTTGCCTTCCAAGGACGGGTTTAGTCCTCATGGCCAGATGTTGGGCTTTGCTTCCAGGGGTCTTAGGGCTGCCCAAGCTAACACTTCCCTATGGATCAGGATGCATGTGACATGCTTGATTTTCCTCATGACTGTTCCTTTTGGATTTCCTGGTCTCCAGGCTTGCAATGAGCCTGTCCTGAGGAGGATAGCAGTGGATAAATGTGCCCGGAGGGTGCGCCAGGCCCTGGCCAGTGTGAACTGGGACACCAAACTTATCCAGTGGCTCCACACGACACTGGTGGAGACCCTCAGCCTGCCCGTGCTGGCCGCATACCTGGATGCTCTGCAGACCCTGAAAGGAAAGGTGATAAAAGCAGTGGGAGACTTGGCTGTCGTGGATGACCTTCTCCCTTTATCCAGCTCGCAGATGGAATTGTTATCCCTTGTTTTGTGTGTGTTTTCTCAGTCCCTCCTGGCCTCTGGTTTCAGATCCCCACGCTGATCGACAGGATGCTGCTCTCTTCCACGGCCAAGACAGGAGCAGCTGGGGCTGAGGCTCTGTCCCTGCTGCTCAAGAGGCCTTGGGACCCAGCAGTGGGTGTCCTGTCCCATAATAAACCAGTAAGTGCCTCTGGGGGGCTTGTGGGGAGCGAGAGGTCCCACATCATCTTTATTCTTCCTCTTCCTTCTACCTCTTCTGTCTTCTCTACTCTTTCCCCCGCATTAGACTTGCTCAGTAATGGGGAGTCCTTCTGTTGGGCATGTTCCCCCTGGACTATCCCAAGGGAGATTTGGCTTGGGAAATTTATACTCCTTTCCACCTCTGTCTTCTCCCTGGGCTCTTTTCCCCATGGTTTTGACTTTCTCAATGACAGGGAGTCCTCCTGTTGGGCACATTTGCCCTGGACTGTCCCAAACTTTGGCTTGGGAAAACAATCACTTAACAAGCTGTGCAAGGTCCCTCCTGCTTCCCTATGCAGGCCAGGCAGGCAGTGAGGTCCCTCCAGAGAAGCTGCTCTCCCTGACAGGTCTCTTTTTGAACTTTGCAGAGCAAGTTGCCTGGTTCCCCTCTCATCCTCATCGCTTCCTCTGGCCCTGCCAACTCCATGTTCCCCGCTTCCCGACGGCATCGCTTCTGGCAGTCACAGCTCTCCTGCCTGGGAAAGGTGTGTGGGCTCGGCTCTAGGGGAAGGACAGAGCTGCTTCCAGAAGCCTTTGGTGCACCAAAATCCTTGGAAAGCAAAGGCTGATACTTGCAGCCTCAGGGTTTGCCACTGGAGACTGCATAGGGATGGATTTGCCCAAATCCAATGTGTTTGAGGTTTTTTTGATACTGTTATTAAGGATTGATGAGGGTTCTGGTAGGAAGGGGTTGGAGAAGGGAGACTGGAGGTCATGTCAGTCCTCTTGGCTATGGAGCTGCTCACTCATCTCCTAATGAGTGTGTTTGATATACTGGAGTGAGGGGAGACGTTTTCTGGTGGGAATCCATGGGGAGTTCTCCATTTACTGTGGTTTTAGTAGCTAGAAATGAATGCTAGGGTAAAGAAGGAGAGAAAGCACGAGTTCATGTGTAAAATGGGCTCCGTTCTGTGCTAATTGTTGTCGGCACCTGCTGTCCTCAGTAAGGCCTTGGTTAATTCCTGATTTTCCCTCTCCATTGGCAGGTGATTCCCATTGCCACCTCCCTGCTGAACAATGGCAGTGGGGTAGGAGTGCTGCAGTGCCTGGAGCACATGATTGGGGCTGTGAGGGGCAAAGTGGCAGAGGTGAGGGAGAGGTAACGGGTTTATAAGGGAGTCTTTGTGCTCCCATTGACCTTATTCCCATTCCTGGAGGTGCTGTGCTACCCCAGGGCATCATCTCATTGTCTGTCCTGCTTCTGCATTCCTGTGTTTTTATCTCCTGTAGATTCACAACCACTTCTCTCACAAGCAGATCATCCTGATCGGGTGGAACACGGGTGCCTTGGTGGCCTGTCACGTGAGTACCTGATTCCTTTACATCGTCAGGGAAGCACAAGAAGGATACGGATCTGTTAGAGCAGGTCCAGAGGAGGCTGCAGAGGTGCTCCAAGGGATGGATCCCCTCTGCTCTGGAGCCAGGCTGGGAGAGCTTGGGCTGTTCGCCTGGAGAAGACCTCTCCAGGGAGACCTGAGAGCCCCTTCCAGTGCCTGAAAGGGCTCCAAGAGAGGTGGAGAGGGACTTGGGACAAGGGATGGAGGGACAGGACAAGGCAGAATGACTTCCCACTGCCAGAGGGCTGGATTAGATGGGATATTGGGAAGGAATTCCTCCCTGTGAGGGTGGTGAGGAGCTGGGATGGAATTCCCAGAGAAACTGTGGCTGGCCCATCCCTGGAAGTGTTCAAGGCCAGGTTGGACTGGGCTTGGAGCAACCTGGTTTAGTGGAAAGTGTCCCTGCCCATGGGACTGAATGGCCTTTAAGACTCCTCCAACCCAAATCCTTCCAGGGTTCTGTGATTCTCCCAGAGCCCACTTGGCAGCCTCAGTTCAGAGATGGATTTGAGAGGCTGTTACACTTGATGGGTTCTCCTTGTCCCTTTCCTCTTTCCGTGGCCTGCTTTTGACCAGTCTGTGGTTGTGGACTGTTAGCAACTTGAGTCATTTAACATTTTCTAATCACTCTTTTAATCTCCAAAGCCAAGTGTAGCTATGGAAAGTGTTTCTGTGCCTGGCACAGCAGCTTATGCTCCTGGGATGCTCTGTGCTGTGAGAATGCTGAGTGCTGCTCTTTCTGCCCAGGTTTCAGTGATGGAATATGTCACTGCCGTTGTGTGCCTTGGATTCCCACTGCTCACCGTGGATGGCCCTAGAGGGGTAAGGACCAGGTGGAGCTGTTGAAAGAACTCTGCTTTTCTTTAAACCTCCCTACATTGTTTCATGGAATCAGGCTTGGAAGTCCAGTGAAATTGGCATCTTTTTGCAGAACATCTGTGTGATTTGTCTTTGAAGGAGGTGTTGCATTTAGAGTAGGGACTGTTGCATTCCTGGTGGGATTCCTGATGCAGTAGCAGGTGTGAGAGGTGCTATCTGTGCATGTCTCGGCTGTGACCTGTTTTTGCTGGACGTGTAGATCCCTCGTTAACCATACCCTGGTTCCCTCATTAACTGTATCATTTAGCACCAGAGCTGGTTTATTCCTTTATGAGCTGAACAGTGTGTGACTGGCTTGGGAATAATTAGAGCTGTGCAAATGCAGTGGCTAATTCTGAGGGTGTTGGAAATCCATCTGGGAGGTGTTTGCTGGAGCAGTTTTCATCTGGACTCAGTACAGCTGTCAGTCCCATCGGGATTAACCCCAAGTGCCTCTTCAGGTGTTCAGCTCCAAAGATTCTTCATCCTGGCTCAACCCTTCCAGGTTGCAATTCCCTGTGCTCTTGCAGGATGTTGATGACCCCCTCCTGGAGATGAAGACCCCCGTCCTCTTTGTCATTGGGCAGAATTCCCTGCAGTGCAACATCGAAGCCATGGAGGATTTCCGGGAGAAAATCCGGGCAGACAACAGCATGGTGGTGGTGGGGGGAGCAGATGACAACCTCAGGTAACACCCTATCAGGTGGATACTCTCTTTTCCCAGGAATTCTGGGCAACATCTGGGCGTGCTGTGTAAATAAACCCCAGATTTGGTACTGGAACTAAGTGGGAATGGCATGAAAATGCTCCATACTTGGGTGAGTTTGGAATAATTGCACCAAAAAGCTGAGCCAGTTG
The DNA here is from genome assembly GCF_003945725.1 of Corapipo altera. Lineage (NCBI taxonomy): Eukaryota > Metazoa > Chordata > Aves > Passeriformes > Pipridae > Corapipo > Corapipo altera. The sequence continues at coordinate 34,696 of NW_020885171.1, forward strand.
TGTATGGGAATGGGGTTGCCTGATCTAGAGCTGGACCCAGAGCACAGATCAGGTTTTAGAGCATCGTATGAATCAGAAATCTCTAGTGGGAAAAATCAGTAAAGGAGAGGAAAGAAAAAAACATAAAATTCTGACACTGGGTCTGGAGAAAGAGCTCTCAAGTGTCAGATTTGCTTTGGCAAATGCTTTGGGATGCTGGATATTTTTCCTCAAAGTTTGTCTTGGCACTTCTGAGGGATTAATCTCAACCTTCCAGTAGCTGGTGCTCTTGGGTTGTGACATGAAGGCTCTTACTCAGGCCTTACTCAATGTGTAACTGGGTAAGGGACCCACCTTGTGTCACTTGAATCTTTCTCTCAGGTGAGGATGTTGTGAGCATGGAAGTGGAAAACCAAACATGTTGATTTCCATCTGGTTTTATTTCCCAGGATAAGCAAAGCCAAAAAGAAGTCAGAAGGCCTGACCCAGAGCATGGTGGACAGGTGCATCCAGGTAACCATGGGAATCTTCCCTTCACACCTCCAAAAAAAGGGGTAATCCCTGCCGAAATGTTTCAATGCCCAAAGGTTCCAGCCAGGATTGGTTGGATTGAAGGGAATCTGTCTCCTGAGGGGAATTTCGAAGTGGCTGTTTCAGTAGAGACATGAGATTCCTGGTGGTTCACCTTAAACAAGGAGCAGTTTCCTAAGTCTCTCAAGGGACACAGGTGGTATTTTTGGGGAGTTTGAAGAAACCATCCTATTTCTCTCCCAGGTGTCCGAAATCAGCGGGTTGTGAGTTTTAATGAGAAAACCAAAGTCTGTCTGTGAGGTTTTAGATGTTCTCCCTGTGGAATATTAGACCTCCAGAGCCTTATCCATTTGTCCCTTTGGGAATCTCATTCTTTGATTTGTCTGTGAGTTCATAGGGAATCTTCTTGCAGGATATTAAACCTCTAGAGCCTTATCCATTTGTCCCTTCAGGAGTCTCATTCTTGGGTCTGTCTGTGAGGTTTTAGGGATTCTTCCTGCGGAATATCAAACCTACAGAGCCTTATCCATTTATCTTTTTGGGAATCTTATTGCTCCTTTGCTTCAAGCTGTGAAGATCCATTGTTAGAGACCTGCCCACCTCTTAATCCAGCTATTTATTCCCTCCTCCCTAGGATGAGATAGCTGACTTCCTGACTGGAGTGCTGACCCGAGCCGAGAGCCACTCGAGCTCTGACCCCCGGGACCTGGATGCTGAGAAGAAGAAAAAGCCCCGTGACTCCACCAGGAGGGATCTATCCTTTGACTTGCCAGAAAGGAACAGCAGACCTACCTCCCCCGCAGCCAAAGTGCCAGCCTCGCCCTCAGGATCAGAGGTGGGAGCTTTTCCCAGGGTAATTCCAGCTGGGAAAGGCTGAGGTTGTGTAAAGAGGTACCTCTGTGCCACTGAAATATGTGGTGAGAGCTGTGATTAGTGTTGAAGATGGAGGTAAGAGGATATGGAGGAGTGATGACCTCAAGTTGTGCCAGGGGAAGGTTAGATTGGATATTAGGAAAAAGTTTTCATGGAAAGGGTTGTAAAGCATTGGAAGAGGCTGCCTAGGGCAGTGGTGGAGTGACCATCCCTGGAAGTGTTCAAAAAACACATGGTTGTGGCACTTGAGGATGTGTTTAGTGTGACTGTGGTGGTGGGTTATGGTTGGACTTGATGATTCTAAAGGTCTTTTCCAGCCTTAACAATTCCATTGTTCCAATGGCTTGTGGTGAGACAAATGAACCTTCAGAGATAGGTGTGCTCCAGCTGAAGGATTCCTGACACTCAGGGTTAAGACTGACTTGAGGAAACGTTGGGGTAAGAGGTGTCCCCCTCTTCCAGCAGGACTTATCCAGCGTCTCCAGCAGCCCCACTTCCAGCCCCAAGACCAAAGTGGCCACCGTGTCCCTCCAGAAGCCCCCCCCGGTGGGCACCACACAGCTCCTCAAGAGGCAGGTGCCGAGGGCAGACACAGTCCTGACACACAAGCAGGCACAAGGTAATTCCCTGCAGCTTTCCCACCCTTTTAGCATCCAGATTTTTGGTCTTTTTCTGTCCTAGTGTGTGGAGGTTTTTGTCTTCTGAGTCCTGTCTTGAATTCCAAGCTCCCCGTGGCAGCTTTTTCTCCAGCTCAGTCCCTGTCACTGCCATCTGAAGAGATTGGAGGGTTGGAATTATGTTGGGAATGATGTTTGTGGAGCTTGTGGAGTCTTCCTGCTGTTGGGAGTGGGAAGGACTTTCACTTTGGCTCATCAAATCCCTCTGTAGCCTTGCTCTAATCCTTTTGGAAGTGGGAGCCCCTTGTCCCGTGTCATGAATCCTTGAATCCTTGAAGGCTCCCTGGGAAGAGACTGAAGGTGCTCAGGAGAGAATAAAGATGCTCAGGTGATGTTTGAGGCTGTTGAATTGAGACTGAAACTGTGGGATTTAGGGAATTATAGAGTGATCTTGCAGTAAATGACTGTCCTGTTAGTGTTGATTTAAAACCTTTCTGTGCAGCTTCATTGTGGTGGTGAATGCCCAGAGTGTAGGAAGTGGTTTTGTGGATGAGGATCCTCCTGGCAAATCCCTGGGCAAGTTCTCCATCCTTCCTTCTCTCCTTATTTCTTTGCCCAGGGCAGACCTGAACAGGCTCATTGTTGTCTCCTGTGACCTTCCACATCCTCTGAAGCCTTTTCCTAATTCAAGGATAGACTCCAGGAGGAAGCTGAAGCTTGCATTTTCCTTAATTTCTCAGACAATGGACTGAAGGATTGTATTCCTTTGTTGTTGTAGCTGAGGGAAACAGTTTCCAGGTAGCACATGGGAGACAGGAGGAGAGTCTGTGGGTCTTTTTGGGTCTTTCGCTGTGTCACGGCTCTCTGCTTTAGTCAGCAATGCTGCTGCTCCTGGCTGGAGCTGCTCAGGGATGTGCTGGCTCACGTCTCCCAGCTGCTCTCAGCTCCTTGGTGCAACTGAGCCAAGCTTAGCTGTGCTCTTCCAACCAGGCCTGCTCTTGTTTCCAGGGCCTTTTCACAGTGGCTGTGGGGCTGGAGAGGGCTCCAGGTGAGAGGTGGAATGAGGAGGAGGTGGCTGTGTCTCCGTTGTGCCTGTGGCTGGATGAGTTATGTCCAGAGCTCTGTCTCTGCTCCAAGGTCTGTCTGTGGTGTCCCTGGAGCTCCCTGTCCCCTCCAGAGATCCTGTGATCCTGTAATTCTCTCTGATTCATTTCAGCTCAGTTTGCTGCTTTTCTGAAACAAAACATGCTGGTGAGGAAAGCTCTTCCTCCTGGCACCTCTTCATGTCTCTTTGGTGAGTATCCTCTCACTTCCCGCTGTCTTTCTTCCTATCTCCCTCCTCTCTGTCTCTGCTCCCTTCTTCCATCATCTTCCTCTCCCCTTGCATTGATTTGGGGATGTGGCCCAACGTGTCCCCTTGTCCCCCTGCTTTTTGCTTCCTCTTTGCTGTATTTGGAGCTGGAGCCAAGGGCCCATTTTACCTGGGAGCTGTGACTTTTCCTGAACTCTTCCTTGTTCCCAGTGGATAAAGGCAGTGTCTGGCAGCTGGTTTACTCTGATGGACTAAAGCTTTGTGCACGAGTTTAACCCTTTTTCTTTGCTGGGGGTGAGAAGGGGACATGGACATCAATCTGAAGAGCCCATGTGTGGTTGTGGTGGAGCATCCCAGACACGTGGGAGAGAAACAAGGGACAACCAAGTGACTCAGAAGGGACACATGGAGCAGCTTTGCTTGGTCTGAGGGAATTAAAGCAGAGAGGTCAGGGAGGGGGAAACTGTGATGGATTAGGGAGAGGGGTGGCTTTGAGAAGCTGTGATAGATTGGGGAGAGGGATACTGTCTGGACCAGGAGACATGTGGAAATGAGCGCTCCATAGTCCTGGAGTCTCTCAAGTTGAGCACAGAGGTAACTGAGTGTGTCATGCTCTGAGGGTTTGGAATCAAGGGGCAAAATCCATAGTATCTGAAGATGTGTTTTACTATCACAAATGACAGTGAACGTGTGGATCTGGGGTTAGGAGGGCAGGCAAAGTGGAAATCCAAGGATTTGGGAGACTGTGGTGGTGTCATATGAGTATGTCAGTACTCCATTAGGGTGCTGAGAGCTGACATGGGTGAGAAGTTCCTCTGCCACCCCAAATGCTGTTGCCTTTAACTCTCCAACCATGGTAATCAACCCCTGAGGCAGGTATTGCCCCAGGCTGGTGGTTTGAAAGGTTTCTTTCCCTCTTGAGCCTGGTTTAGGGGTTTCTTTCTCCCTGGAGCCTCACTTGGAGCTCTCCCCTGTGCCATGAGGGGAGAGAGCACACTTGGAGCCCTGCAGGGGAATCCCCAGATGGTGGGAGCTGTGGAGAGCCTGGCACAAGCCTGGGGGGGCTGTTCATAACTTCAAAAGCCAGTTAAAATCTCTGGGCTTGTTAATGCCTGAGATGTGAGGCAGGAAGGGGGGTGGAGCTTCATGGATCCACAAGGAAGAACAGGGTCCTCCCTGGAGTGGTGGGAACACAGAGGGACGTTGGGTCACTGTTTGTTGACGCTTTGAGGGACACCTGACACCTGTGCACGTGCCTTTCACTGTCCTGCTTGACTGGTGACCCTTGGATGGGGCTGTGGGGCCTGCAGGCTGTGCACGGCTCCGAGGACTCTCTGGATGCATCTGGGTCTGGATGGTGCATGTTTGGAGGAGGGCAAAGGCATGGAAGTGTTGCATGAGTGAACAGGCCTCAGGTCCAGCCATGGAGAGCAGGACAGCAAGCTTGGCACTTGTCTTGGGGACCAGAGCAGCCCCAAAATGCTTGGAGCTGCCTGAAATTTTGGGATTTGACTGCAATCCTGTCCTACATCCACAGTTCTGAGGTGTGTAGGTGGTACACAGTGTATAAATATATACGTACACACACATGTCTATATCTATTTTATACAATATATCTGCACCTGGATATTTATAGATAAAAAGGGATGTACATCTTGGCCTCTGGGCTGTGGAATACATGGCTTGGATGCCCAGGACCATCTGGATATAGGGAATTCCCAGCATTTCAGGCTGGACTGGATGATCGTAGGGGATGCTGGATGGGCAGGATGTGGCAGCTTGTGGCTATGTCTTGTTCCTGAGCTGTTGTGGCTCCCCTGTGCTTTTTCACAGGCTTTGGCCCTGGGAAGTTTATGCTTTAGGGAGGATGGAATGGATGTGGCACATCAAGGATGTGGCAGCAAAATGACACATTGGTGTGGAAGAGAACTCTCAATATGTGGGTTTTCTCCCCAAGTACCAGTGTGGGGCTTTGAGGGGCTTGGCTTTGCTGCAGCACCTTTTCTGCTTTGCTTGGTACCTCCCGAAAACCAGCCCAGCTCCAGGAAGAATAATAGGTGTGCAAATCCCTTGGCTGTGTTGGAGGAGCAAGTAGGCTGAGCTCTGATCCTGCACCATCTCTGCAAGTCTCCACCTTGATCACCTCACCTGGAAATTAGGGATGTTGGAGGGACCTTTTGCCAGGAATTGGATGTGCCACGCTTTGAAATGAAAAGTGTTGATGTGGAGGTGTGGTATCACTGTCCACATCCATTTCCCTTCTCTGCAGAGGCAAGACAGATGTTACATCCCATCCTGCCTTAGCCTGTGAGTAGCTTAAGCCAAATCCTGGCCTTAACTCAGCACAGGACAGGCAGGAGCCAGCTGAGGTGGAAAGGAAAGCGTGTTCCTGGTGCATGGGAGTGGGCAAGGCTGACATGGAGGGAGCTGAGGAGGTGTGTGCATGGGCATGTGTCCCTCCTGTGCCCAGAGGAGCAGCGCTGACCTAGAGGTGCTCAAACAGCTCCTTCTGTGTCCCCCAGTTCCGGTGCCAGAGCCCTCGGAAGGGGCTGAGAAAGATGATGTGCGTTTGCAGCTGAAGAGGCACCAGCCCCCCAGCCCGACCCAGTGCTCCAAATCCTCCAAACGAGCCAAAATCAAGGTGACCATTGTCTCCCACGGGGATGCTGCTGCCATGGGCACTGGAGCTGCCCTCACCACCCAGGCAGAAAGTGAGTTGTGGCTGCACAGCTGCTTCTTAACCCAAAAACGGGGCCCTGGCTGTGCCCAGACCTGCCCTCAGGGGCACCTGCAGGGAGGGGAGGGAGCTGTGATTTATTGACCTATTGCTGCTATTTTTGGAGGAGTTTGCTGCAGAAAAGGTGGTGGCTCGAGGTGTGAGTGGCTTGGGGGCAGCTGGGGGAGTGTGACATGTTGGGGCTTGGCAGGAGCCTGTTTTCCATAGCAGTTGGAATTGCACGTTCCAGCAGAATGCTTGACTGCAGCCTGGAGCTGGGATGTGAATTTTACACCTTCCTGTGGTCTTACACCTTCCTCTGGTTTTACACTTTCCTCTGGTCTTACTCCCTCCTTCCTCTGAGTGTGGACCTGCTGCTGGAAGCAGGATGCTGGTCCTGCTGGACCCCTTGCTCCACGTAGGTCGGGTGCATCTCTGGTTCCGCTCCTCCCACCTGGAATATGCTCCTGCTCCATGTTCCTCCCTTTCGAAAACCTTTGTGTGTTCAGACACTTCAGCCCCGTGGGGCCTGGAGTCTTGGCACAGCACACAGTTGACGCACATATAAAAATCCCAGTTTTCCTACCTCTGCATCTGGGAAGACCCACCACAATACATCCTGTATCCACGGAGAGGTGATGTGCTCCATCTTCTTCCCCTTGAGCCTTTGGAAGAGAGGCCAAAAGCTTTGGCTGCTGTTCCCTGTGACCCTGAAGGATGTTTTCTTGTCTGGAGTGTGTGTTTTCCTCCTGCCAGAGCTCCAGATCCATAAGGTTATGGACTGAAAGTGGCTCCGTTCTGCTCAGAAATCAGAGCTTTTCCAAGCTGAGAAATAATTCTGCTCCTTTCCAAGCACCTCTTTGCTAATTTAACAGTTGTTTTAAACTGTGAAAGTACCTAAATCCACATCGTTTTGGAAGGTTACAGTTGATCTTCGGGCAGCTTTGAAAATCTCTGCTTTCTGGAGTCTTTTTTTATTTTATTTTATTTAATTTTCCAAACTTTACTTCTTTTCACAGAAAGGAAATGAATTACAGAAGTAAAACATGAACCAAAACAAGAATTCCCTCTTACCCGGTGTGAGCAGTTGGAAAGCACAAGACAAACACAGTTGTATCCCAAAAAACACCGCAATAAACAAATCTCGTGACTCGTCGCATCCCTGTGTATTTTGTAAAGTGTCTTTAATTAAAGAATCCTTACAAAATCCATCAACCAGATCCCAAAAATCCATTGAAGTGGTTCAACTGTGCCATGATGAACTTAGGAGGGGATTAGTGGAGACAATGTTTAGGAGATTTGGATTTGGTGTCGAGGGACTGAGATTCCCGAGACTTTGGAAGCTGATTCCTTCAATCTTGGCTGTCGTTCCACAGTAGTTTTGATTGGACTTTGTTCTTTGGGATGTGTGTTTTTCCTGGAGAAGATGTTCTGGGGGCAGGATGAGCCCACGGCCGTGCCTGTGGGTACTTGTGTGAGAGGGGGATCCATAAAAATTCCCTAAAGCCCCGTGGAGGAGGGAAAATGAGGATTGTCCTTTTTCTCTTGCAGTTGTCTCTGGAAAGCCGGTGCCCATGGCCGTGTCTGGAGCAAAGGAGCTCTCGGGGCTGCTCTCCACCCCCAGGTTAGTGGGAATTTGGGATTTATGAGCTGTGAGTCTCTTCGACGGGAAACACCACAACAGGGCAGTCCTGCATATGGAGCTTTCTGGTTTCTTGCTTCTCACTGGAATGTTCTGCCATGTGGCAGGAGGCTTTTGGGCTCCTGAAAACTCATTGTCACCTGGGAGTTGAGCCTGTGAATGGCAGAAATGGGCGGAAGTAGAAGGTATTGTGGCTGTTGGGTTATGTTTTATGTAGTTCCCCAAATTCAGGTTATCTGTTTTTTGAATGACTGGGGTGACTTTGGCAGAAATTCAGTGTTTAATCCTTCCCTTAATTCCCTTTGACAGTCAAACTTTTATTTTCCCAAAGACAGGGAAAACCCTCAAAGTGACTCATGAAGATCATTAACTGCCCATAGGGATTTCTGTTGGTGGATGAATCTCATGTTGATGCCTGTTTTCCCTTCTAATTCAAACCCAAGCTGTGAGCAACCAGACTGACTGATCTTGTTGCCCAGAGAGACTGTGGATTCCCTATCCCTGGAAGTGTCCAAGGCCAGGTTGGACAGGGCTTGGAGCAACCTGGTCTGGTGGAAGGCGTCCCTGGGTGGAACTGGATTTGAGGTCCCTCAAATGGGACCCAAAATGTTTTGAGATTCTGTGATCTGTGAGAGGAGAAGAGTTGTTTTAAATAGAAAGTAGGTTTTAAACAGGAAGAGTATTGCTTTGGGGTCAACGACTTTTGTGTAGGGTGACCCAGAGAGGTGCACGCTTGTAACAAGCCCTTCCAGTTTGGAAATCCATGGATTTTGCCAGAGGTGCTCCTGCAGTGGAACAGGGAAACTTCCCTTGGACTTGATGATCTTAAAGGCCTTTTACAACCTTAACAATTCCGTGATTCTCTTGCTTTGGGTTTTTGTAGCTGAACTCCCTTCCTCCAGGAGTCCTGCTGGTTGTTTGGGTTGGTGCCATCTGTGTCCCTGTGCAGTTTGTCACTGACGGGAGCCTCTTTCTTCTCTTTTAGGCTGAGTTCAGCAGCAGAGGCGCCACTAAGCCCCGCTCCAGCTGGAATTCCCAGTAGCACAGCTCCCAGTGCATTCCATGCCCTGCAGAGCAGGCTGGTGGCCAGCAGCACCCACGGCCTGCAGGCCCAGCCAGCCAGTGCCCTCCAAGGTATCCACCTCCCCATGTCTTTCCCGGGAAGGTAAAAGGTAAACCAGGTTCAAAATCACTCAGTGGAGGCTCTTCCTTGCATTCCCTGGTTGCTTTGGGTCTGGTTGAGGCAGGATTTGTATGGATTTGCTGTGGAAGATGCAGTGGGATGCAGCAGCTGACCTGATAATTGTATCACTTGTATGTAATGATGCCTTGAAACACCAAACCCGACCTCTTCTTGCATCTTGGGTTTCAAAGGTGACCCCATTTATAGCTGCAGCAGTGGAATGAAGCTGTGCTGGGGGGATTTAGGTGGGATATGGGGAAAAGGTTCTTTCCCCAGAGGGTGGTTAGGCACTGAACAGGCTCCCCAGAGTTTGCTCGTGGCCTCAAGGCTGGTAGAGCTCAAGGAGTGTTGGGACAACGCTCTCAGGGACACAGTGGGATTGTTGGGCTGTCTGTGCAGGGCCAGGAGTTGGATCCATGATCCTTGTGGATCATCCAACTCAGGATATTCCATGATTCTATGAAACATGTGGCACTATGTGTGTAGAGCAGTTTAGAGGATTCCCGCCAACCTCGGGTTTCTGCTCGTTAAAGAGCAGGTTTCCAGCCATGGGACACACCTGGAATTTCATGCTGCTGAATTCTTCAAACCTGATTTGATTCTTTTCCTGGATTTTTTTCTTTTTTAGGAGCAGCATCTGCCAGCAGCCTGCTCCAAGGGCTGAGCTTCAGCCTGCAGGACATTGGGACCAAGACATCCACCCTCCCTGCCAGCATGGCTGCTGCTGGGCCACCTGTGCAGGTATCCGCTGGAGATCCCACAGGGAAGCTGTGTGCAGGCTGGAGTTAGAGGGAACTTGGACAAGGCCCTGTTTGCTCCAGGACCAGGGGAGATGAGGAGGGGAGGCTCAGTGACAGGTCTAGAGAAGGGGTCTGTGGGAAGGTGTTTCTAGGCAACCTTCTAGAAAATGCTGAGTTGGAGAATGGATTTAGAGGAATCAGGGATCATTCTCCTAGATATTCCGGGAAAACACACACCTGTGACCTCTCACTGTACTGCTCATCCCTTCAGTGTGAGGTGATTTCATGCATGGCTTCATTTGGAGTGGGCTCAGTTTCTCCCAGTCATAGTATCAAGCCGAAATGAGATGTGCAAACTGGAAGGGACAAGTTTACTGGCATTTAGACCTGCATGTGACCAAGAAAAAAGTGGGAAAACCATGACCTCTAACACCTCTGGCTTCTGTGGGAGGGAGAGGCTGTGCCACCGCCTCATCCCCTTTCCTTCCAGGTGCTCAGTGCTGCTGCTTGTCCTTGCAGAGCTCAGCTGTGAAGGCTCCCACAGCCCTGCAGAGCCTCAGTGCCATCACCACAGACACGGGCACCATCGTCCGCACCATCCCTGTGCCCACCTCCCTGGCCCTGGGGGCCTCAGCCAGCGGGAAGCCCTCGGCCATCCACCAGCTGCTGACCAATGGGGGGCTGGCCAAGCTGGCCAGCAGCCTACCAGGGCTGGCCCAGATCTCCAACCAGGCAGCAGGTGAGGGACATGGGGGCAGGGAGGCATCTGGAACACCCCCGAGAGTGAGGAAGAAGGAAGGACTGGGCTGGAACACCCCACCACCCTGAGAGTGAGGGATAAGGAGGCAGGGAGGTGCCTGGAGCACCCTGAGGGTGAGGGAGAAGGGGGGCTGGAAGGTGATCCAGGTACCTGGAGCACCCTGAGACCAGCGTTCCCAAACCTTTTTCCTTATGGACAACCACATGTGCTGGCAGTTTCCAAGGAGCCACCTCTGATGAAAAGGCTTCTGGTGCCCCCCAAGCTGCTGATTGTGGCTTCCACAATCCCTCTGTCTCAGGGACATCTCCCATGTGTGTTTTCCAGGCCTGAAGGCGCCCACGACCATCACTGTGACCCTGCGAGGGCAGCCCGGCCGTGTGAGCACCCTGAGCCAGGCAGCCATGGGGATGATCCAGCCCCAGCTGGAGGAGCAGCCCATGCAGACACAGGGCCCTCAGGTAATCTGGGATACCCTTCCCCACGGAACATGTCCATCACTGCTCACCTGAGCTGTTTCTGACTGTCGCAGTCCAAGGGCAGGTGTGGCTGTGGTGGGGAAAGTGTTCTTGGTCACATCTCTTGGGTGTGATGAGTTGGTGGTTGAGAAGATCCAAGTCATCATCATGTCTGTGTCAGGGTTGATTGTGCTTGATATCACAGAATCATGGACTGGTTTGGGTTGCAAGGGACCTTAAAGCTCATCCCATTCCACCCCCTGCCATGGGCAAGGACATCTTCCACTAGACCGGGTTGCTCCAAGCCCGATCCAGCCTGGTCTTGGACACTTTCAGGGATCCAGGGGCAGCCACAGCTTCTCTCAGAATTCCATCCCGCCCCCTCCCCACCCTCACAGGGAAGAATTCCTTCCCAATATTCCATTTAACCCTACCCCCTGACAATTGGAAGCTATTCTGCCTTGCCCTATCCCAAGTCCCTCTCCAGCTCTTGGAGCCCCCTTTAGGCACTGGAAAGAGCTCCAAGGTTTTTGCAGGGCAACCTGTGACAGGGCCTCCCCACTCTCCCAGGGAACAATTCCCAATATCCCATCTAAACCTTCCCACACTAATACTGCACCAAGGGAACCTCCAGCTACACTTGGAAAACTGCCATCAGCATGTTACTGAATCCCCAGGTAAAAATTACCCTTCAGGTGAAGCCTTTGGATGGAAGTTGGGTGAGTACAAAGAGCAGCAGCCAGAAATCCTTTGGTTGTCCTGTTAGAGCTGACATTGCATCTGTCATTGCTGGGAGTTCCCATGCAAAATCATGGTTTACTGCTGGTTGAAGCTCAGATTTGGGAGCATCCACATCCTTCTCAGTTTCTTTCAGTCACTGAGCTTAGAACCTGGCTAAGGCAGAGCTCAGAATCCCAAGCTGGTGCCCCTCAGATCCCCCCTGAGCACCAGGGGAGTAACTTGTGTAGGTCTGAAACTCCTCATCCATGTGGGAAACAGCTTTTGTGCTTTTCAGTAAACATCAGAGCTGCTGTGCTTCCCTTCATGTCCTTGTTACCTTTGAGACCCCCTAAATACCCAGGAGAAGTGATGGAACTTGACACAGATTGACTCCAGGGTTGAGTGGTTTAGAGAAGGGTTAATTTTTTATGTGGTGCCACTTGAAAGTGGATATTTGATCCTGAGCTGTGACTTTTCCCTACAATGCTGAGCTTGTGTGTTGAAGGCAGGGCTTAATTGTGTGACTGGTGTAAGAGTTGCTTCAAAAGCAAACTGAAAGCTGCCTTTTACAGGAAATGGGGTGAGCTGTGTGTTTTTGTAACTAATTATAGCCCTTGACATCAGCTCCCTGTCCCTCTGGCGCAGAGGGTTACGTAATCCAGGGCTTCCTGGAACAGACTGGATTTACAAAAGGCTTTGGGGGATAATGCTGGGGGCTTAAACTCTTGTGTTTTCAGCAGTAGCCAGAGCTATTGTTGGTTGTTCCCTTTGAAATTCCAGCTGGGCCTTTGCAGGAAGCTGGAGGCCATTTCAACTGGTTGAGGATTTCAACTGTGCCTGAAGCATCTGAGCTGCACTTTGAGGGGGTAGCTTTCCTTCCCCCTAGGCATCAAACAGGAGGTGGGAGATTCAGGAATCTCCCTGTGGAGTTTGGTACAAATGCTTCCTGTGAGAGCAGAAACAAGAGTGTTTTATGTGGCTTTACGCTGAAAATACAGGTTAAAACTTCAGCTTCTCTTTTCAAGAAACTGCTCTGTGGGGCTTTAAGGGTTGGGTGGGTTTCCTCTGGCACTGTGGTGACATCCTGGGAGCAAGCTTCAGGGACTGAGGTGATGCTGGATCACAGTTCTGTTTTCTGCCAAGATTTACACAGCCAAGTCTGGAGCTGCAAATCTGGGCTGAGTTTTGGGGTCTCCTGCAGAGGGCATGAGGAGACATGATTTCAGCCCTTGTAAGCAGGTGGGAATACCTTTCTTACCCTTTCAGCTCCTGGGGGGAGGAATATTATTTACAGCTAAGGGAACACCATAAAATTGCTGCACAAGGCAGAAAAATCCAGGTGTAACCTGCCTGGGCATCAGGTGATGCTCAGACTTGAGCTGGAGCTCTGCTGGTTGGTGGTGGTGGAGGAAATCAGATTGGATCAGAGGAATCGATCCAAAAAGGTGGATATCTGCTGGAAAGGCCACTTTGGAGTGTGAATTGTCAGCACAGCACTGGGAGGGCAGCCAGGAGAGCACAGACTGCACAGGTCAGGCACATGAAACAGACCCAGAGGCACATGAAGAACCCCTCAGGTGTTGGGAGCTCTCCATCTTGAGATACAAATCCCAGCTTCCCAGCTGTCCCAGTACTGGACATCTGGTGGCCCCTGGTGCTGTGGGACCAGCTGATTCTTGTCAGTTTATCTTTTACAAGCAAGAGGGAAGAGCTGCTGATGTGGAGGATGGTATGGCTGTTCCAGTTTCTGCTGGTGTCACTGGTGTCATTGTTGGGTCTGTACCAGGTGGGAATCACTCCTGAGCCTCTGGTTGTTGCTTTACTACAGGAAAATCCAGAGCTTGGTGATGTCTCTGACAGCCAGAGATGGAGAGATGGTCAGAGCCATTACATTCCACTCTGGAAAAGGCAATGATCCTTGGGGGATCTGAGCAGGGAGGTTTCCTTGGGGAATCTGAGTGGTCTGGGAGTAGAGCGGTGCCAGTTTTCGTCGTTTTGGTTTCCCTGCCTGGGTTGTGCCAGCGCTGGGGTTTGTTTTGGGGTTTCACTCCGGAGAGTGGACCAGGCCAGGTCCTTCTGTTCAGTCCGGAAGAGCTGAAGGGTGCAGCATTGGGATAATCCCAGTGCTCTCCATGTCCCCATCCCAGGCTTGGCTCAACTGCACCTCCAGCCCTTGATTTTTGCTTCACATGAAGCAACATTTGCTTCATGGCCAAGATGCTTTTGGGGGGCACAATTCCCATCAGCTCCCAGGGTGAGCACCATGTCCCCCACTGCTGATCCTCTCCCCTTCTCCACAGTGACCACCACCAGCCCCATGAAGACCCTCTACGTCATGTCAGCCGCCAGGCTCTCAGCTCTCACCAAGCCTGGGATGAGTGAGGCTCCTGCCATGCCCCTCACACTGCTGGGCATCCAGCCTTCCTCCTCCTTCTGTTCCTCCTCCTCCACTGGTGCCCTCCCCTTTGCTACCCTGGTGCACCCCAAGGTGGGACCTGCCCTGCAAAGCCCCTCCAGGATGCTCCTCCTGACCCTAGGGAAGGGTGACAGGGCCCTGGGACACCTCAGGGAGAGGGTCAGCCTAGCCAAGAGCCACGTCCTGGGGCCCCTGGAGACCCTGGGGAGGGCTCCCCCCATGGTGGACAACGGCAGCACCATCATCCACCCCAGGGAGGCTCAAGCCAACAGACACTTAGTGCGCATCCTCAGGCTGGACAGCTCCTCCAGCATCACCCGCCAGCCATAGGGACCCCAGGGACCCACAGGAAGGCTGAGGGGTGGGAAAGGAGCAGCCCTCTGGGCAGAGGAGTGATGTTTATCTGGGTTTGTTATTGTTTAATAAAAATTTCCTTTTTTATTCTTCTGTGCTGAGTTTGTGGCCACAGCCCCTCCAGAGGCAGCTGGGGGGAACTTGTGGTGAGGGTGGATTTCTGGAGTTGTAGAGAAACGGAGGGACAAAATAGGAATGGATACAGGGAAGGATCTACATTGTGGGTCCTGGGAGCAGGGGGGCAGCTCCTCCTGTACCTCCCTTATAGAATCAGGGAATCATGAACAGGAAGGATCATCCATCCATCTCTGGGCCCTGCACAGACACCCCAACAATCCCACCCTGTCCCTGAGAGCATTGTCCAAACACTCCTTGAGCTCTGGCAGCCTTGGGGCTGTGACCACTGCCCTGGGGAGCCTCTTCAGTGCCCAGCCACCCTCTGGGGGAAGAACTTTTTCCTGATATCCAACCTAACCCTGCCCTGACACAACTCCAGCCGTTCCTGTCACTGGTCACAGGGAGCAGAGTCAGAGCTGCCCCCAATGAGCTCTGCCCTCAGTCTCCTCCACAGGGTTTCCCACCTCTGGATAGAAGACTCAGCTGATTCGTCGTGCTTTTGGGAATATTTATACTTCCTGAAAAAGGCTCAGCTTTGATCTGCCCTGAACCTTGACAGCCTTTACAGCTGCATTTCCATCAGACACCTTGAGCTTGAACCACCAGCTGTGATGAGACTTTTGTGGATCTCTGGGATAATCTCAACGCTCCCCATGTCCCCATTCTAGGCCGTGGCTCTGCTACACCCCAAGCCCTTGACTTTTGCTTCCCATGAAGCAACATTTGCTGGCTGAGATGCCTTTGGGGAGCACAGTTCCCATCAGATGGAGACCCATGGAGCCAGGACAGCCCATCCAAGGGCAGGAATGTGCTGAAATCTCCACTCACTTCCTCATCCTTCCCAGGGACTTGTGCAGCCTCTCACACACCAGATGACAAGGAGCGGCATTTTTGAGGATGCTGAGCTTTGCCACCATCCCAGACTCTGCTGGACCTGGTGTTCCCTTTTCCCTGGGCTTTTAGGGAAAAAAAGGGTAAGATTTTACTTAGCCAAAAATCTGGGTTCAACCCAGGCAAAATTTCCCACAGGAAAAGTTGTGGGTATGGGATGAGCTTGAGCCCAGGTTTGCTGATGGATTCCACCAAACATGGAACCTTCTCTCCAAGCTGATGGTGAAAACATCTGGGATGAGCTTTGATCTTCTCTAGCATCCCCACAAACACAACGAGGGTTTGCTGTCACTGCTGTGGTTTCGAGCACCTCAGCTTTTTCTGAAGCCACAGTTTCTAAGGCTGAGACATTTTTAGGGATGTGGTATCTCCAGTGGCCTCACTCCCAGGTGTGACAAGCTCTTGATGGGACAACTGTGGCCATATCCTTGCTCCCAAACTAGGGTGTGTAAAACTTCCCATGGAGGATCCAGGAGTGCTTGAGTCCATGGTGCTCTTCCCCAAGAGCCTCCAACATCATGGAGTGATCAGTGCTGCCTGGGAACAATTAATTCCCAATTTCTATCCCAAAACTTGGCCTTTCCATGGATGCAGCAGTGTGGCCTTTCAAAGCCAGAACAATCTCCAGGGCCAAGGAAGTGCCACCATCCCTCTGCCCTTCCCGCTGTCCCTGCAGATAGGGAGCAGCTGATGTGAGTGCTGTAGCTCTGACAAAGCCTTTGGATCATTTGCAGCAGCTCAGCTGGAACTCCTGGAAGCAAAAAGCACCTGGAGAAGAAGCTGGAAGAAGCTTGGCTGGTTCCCACTCGGACACACGGCTGTTCCATGGAATGGCTCTGATTCCCCCAAAACTGCTGTGGGAAAGCATCTCCTTTTGGAGGGAGGTCTCAGCCCTGGGGCTCCGTGTTTAGGGTGAGGATCCCCCCAAACCCTGCCCTGATCACAGAAATCCAGGACAGCCCAAGCACCGCCAGGTTCAGACCATCTAGGCAGGTTTATTCCAGGCCCAGCTTCGCCAGGTCTGGAGCATTTTCCAGGCAGACACCCAAACCCTGAAAACCCTCTGGAGCCCTGGTTAGAGGCAACGATTAAACCTCCAAATTACATGGAGGGGGGCCTGGGGAGTCTCCAAAAATCCAGGCAAGGAGGGATGAGAATGACCATCAACCGGCTCAGCCCTGGCAAAACACAAACCTCCAGCATTCATTTTGCTCCCTTTTTATAGGTGTGTATATAAAATATATATAGAACTATGTGATATGTAATTAAGTCACCACCGTAACAAGGTTGGATACAAACAGCTCAAGATCAAGAGTAAAGAGTAAAAATGACTCGGTCTAGATTGTCCCCTCTCAGCCCCGGAGCGGTGATGGCCCTGGCACTTCCCGGTGGGGCATCCTGGCCTTTCCCTCCTCCACAGGATGGAATTCCTACAGCTTGGTGTGGCGGTGGAAGGCTGGCACGTGCTGGGAGCCATAGGAATGGTGGCTGTGCCATGGGTAGGACCGGTGGCGCAGGGAATTCCTGTAGGAATTGGGGTAGTGCCCGGGGCTGGTGCCCAGCGGCCGGCACAGCTCCGGGGGCTGCGTGGAGCCCACCACCAAGGGGCTGGGAAAGGCCGGGATGACAAAGGGGTTGGCAGAGAGCGCAGGGGCCACAGGCACACCCTGAGTTTTGAGGTGCTCCAGGGGGCTCCCGAAGCTTGGCGGGAAGTGCAGTGCAGCAAAGCTGGGACTGGCCACCACGGCCTTGGGCTTGGCCAGCCCGCGGTGGCCCCCCGGGGGGCTGGAGCCCATGTCCCTGCCCTCGGCCTCCCTGGGGAAGGGGGACACGGCACCAAATTTGGGGCCAAAGGGCTCCTCATCATCCTCCTCCTCCTCCTCATGGCCATGCCTGGCCCTGGCAGCGGGTCCGGCTCCGGGGGGGCACCCAGGCCTGCACGGCAGCCCCCTGGCTCTCCCACGCTTTGCTCCGCAGGTCCTGGGGCTGCTCTGGCTCTGGGAAGGCAGGAGGCGGCTCCAAAAAATCCTTCAGGTTGGAGAAGTACCCCCAGAGTGGATGGGGGGCACTGGGCGGGAGCCCCTCGCTGCGGTAGGCATGGAAGTAGCCAGTGAACACGGCAGGTGCCGGACGCCCATTCTCGGCCCGGGGGCACCCCTGGGTGTCTGTACCCCCGGGGGATGTGCTGGTGGAGGGTCCCACCTCATTCCTGATGCTCGGAACTGTATCCTGAGCTCCCGAGGGCTCCGGGCTTCTCTCAGGGGCCGGCCGGGGCGGGTTGTGGCTGGTGGTGGCAGCGCTTGGTGCCCACCGGCCCTCGAGGCAGTGGCGTTTGTGGCAGCACCGGGACTCAGCCTCGCTCACCTGGGCCAGCAGCTTCTTCTTGGCTAGCGGGGACATGATGGGGTGGTTCCCTTTGGAGTAGAAGCTGGAGAAAAGGCACTTGTAGGTCTCGCTCTGGGTCTGGCAGGGGCTGGGACGCCCCCCCGAGGGGATGGGGGTCAGGATTGCCAAGCTGGAGCAGTGGGGTGGCATTGCTGGGATGGATCCCTGGGCCACCCGGCCCTGCTCTGGGATGTCCCAGGTGTCCTCGGTGCCAGCTGCCACCTCTGTTTTCACCTTGTCCGGAGGCATCTGCAGGCAGAGGGAGTTATTGGGAGGTGGGTGCTGCATCCCAGGATGGGCTCCTGGATGCCCCAACTTCATTCCCCCTTTTCCACTCCCTTTTTCCAACCACCCTCCACTCCCTTTTCCCAGTGATCCACATCCCTCCTTGCTCTTCCCTGCGCACCCCAGTGGATGAGGGATGGACATGGGGGTCCGAGGCTGTTCCCAAAACTTCCAGAGGAGCCACACACCTGCTCCCTGCCCTTCTCCTTCCTGGCCCTCTTGCTCTTGTCATCCTTGGAGCCCTTGTACTGCTTGCGAGGTTTGCTGGGGGGGCAGCGGCTTGTCCTCCTCCCCCTTGAGGTGCCGCACATAGGGAAGGACCAGCCTGGGGGGGGGGGGGGGGGGGGGGCACAGTGAGAACTGGCCTTGAGAGGGAGAGCTGAGGCCCAGGAAGGGATAGACACCCCCCCAATCCCCCTTGTGTGCCCACCTCTCATAGTGGCGCCGGGTGCAGGTGGCAGCGCTGGTGCTGCCGGGACTCCCTCCGAGCTCGTCGTAAACGTTCTTCCAGAGCCGGCGCCCTGTCACCTGCACAGGGAGGGAGGGGTGACACCAGGTGCTCAGGGGACAGCCCGGTACCCAGGGGACAGCCATGACACCCAGGGGACAGCCGAGTGTGCACAGGAGATTGTGATGTGCATAGGACATCCCAGCACCCAGGGGACATCCCAATGCCCAGGAGACATCCTGACACCCAGGGACATCCTGGCACCCAGGGGACACCAGCACCTCCAGACACCACTTACCAGCTCATAGGCTCCCAACTTCTCCACAGCTTTGTAGATCTTCCAGAGGTTAACTGGCAATAAAGAGGAGAGGCCGAGGGTCAGGGGGACACGCAGGGTCTCCCTGTCCCCAGGGGATTTGGGGAGTCCATACTCTGCTTGAAGCCGAGGTGGGGGATCCTCTCAATGGGGGTGTGTCGGTCCTTCATGAACTTGTAGAGACTGACCAGAAAAGCCTCCTCCTCCTCCTTCTCCTTCTCCTTCTCCCCTTCCCCCACTGGCTTCTCCTGCTCAGATCCATCCTCGGGACCCAGATCCTCCTGTGGGACACGGGAGGGGGGAAATTTGGGGAAACTGAGGCCGAGCTGCAGCTCCCCCACCCCCTGCCTGGCAATTCAAGCAGCTCTGGGCTCGTTTTTGTCACCCCGGGACGGTGGCCAAGTTGGTCAAAGCTCTGGATCCAGGCAAGAACACGAGGAACAGCTTCCAGGAAAACAGAGGGGCAGGAATTCCTCCTCCCTCCCTCCCACCGCCACCGCCTTTCTCAGCTAAAAATGTGCCCCGTTTGTTTGTTCTACATTTTCCGGAGTTATAAAACTTGTTGCTATTTTTGGGCAAAGCAGCTGCTTGGCTCCCAAGTCCGGCCTTTGATTCTTTTTTAGGGTTTTTTTTTGGTGGTGATTCTTCTCTCGATTCATTTAAACTCTTGTGACAGATGCTGGGTTTTAACGGCTCAACTATTTTGAGGCGCTTTTTTTTTGGGGTGGAAGAAAAAGCCGCTGAGGAGGGAGGGGGATCCAGCGCCACAAAATCTAAATGCTGTTTCCTCTTCAGGATAAAAACTAATTATAAAAAGTATTATTTATATGGGACAGCTCATTTTTCCTCTAAAAAATGCCGGTTTAGGACTGGTTTTCCCCCGCAAGGCTGGAAATTTCACCCTTCTCTTCCTCATCCTCTCTTTCACTG
>NW_020885172.1:0-11039 GCF_003945725.1 Corapipo altera
TTGGATGCCAAAGCTGATGCTTCAATAAAGCAGGAATAGTTTGAGAAATCCCATTCAATGAAAGAATGGGAGAACTCTTTTCCCATTGAAGCCCAGCTGCTGGATGACCTCCCCGGGCAAAGGCTGGGGTTAATATACCCCTAGCCGTGCCCACCTCCCTTCCCATGAGGCCCCGGGGGAAAGGGAGTAGCCCAATCCCATAAGGTATAAAGGCTCTGGGAGCAGAAGCACCTGGTTTGCATCTCTGATTTAAAAATCAGGATGGGTGAAGAGCCTGACAAAGAAAAGGACTCTTAATGAGAGCAGGTATTGTAGTTGGTATTGGATTTAGTATTCGAATTTGTATTTGGGATTGTATCTTGTAAGAAAATGAGAGCCATTCCCTTCAGGAAAGAAAGCCTATAGCTTTTGGGTGTCAGGTGCAGGTGAGAAAACTTTCTATATGTGTGGAAAGGGTTTTGTTAGCTTGCCGGAGCCCTGCACTGAAACTGCACCTGACTCACAAAGGCTAGAGCCTTTCTTTCCTAGGGGAAAGAGTGTCGGTTGCTTTCGGAGCCCAGCAACGAAACAGCAGGTCTAACTCCCAAAATTAGCATGAAGTCCCCTCCCTGCACAGCTCCGCCGCTCGCAGAGGGTAGGAATCCCCGGTACAAAAGGTCCCCCACGGTGCCCGGGGGGTGTGTCCGGAGCCCCCCGGAGTCCCTCAGAGCCCCCATCCCTGCCAAGGACACATGGGCTGTGTTCCTGCCTTTCCTGGCAGGCGCCCCTCCCTGCCGGGAGAAGCCTCGCCTGGCACCGGGAGATGGCTGCGCGGCTGAAGTGCTGCGGGGGGTGGCAGCGGGAGCTGGAACGGCTCGGGTTGGGGGCTGGAGCGGCTCGGGGCGGGCTGCAGCGAATGGCGGGGGCTGGAGCGGCTCGGGGGGGGGGGGCCGGGGCGAGCGGGGGGGGGGGGGGTGGGGCGTGGGGTGGGGGCTGGGGCGGCTGGGGGGGGGGGCTGGAGCGGAACGGCGGGGGCTGGAGAAGCGCGGCGGGAGCTGGAGCGGCGCGGTGGGGGTTCGAGCGGCGCGGGCTGGGGCAGCGCGGCTTGGCCGCGTCCTACCTGCGGGAGCTGCGGGACAAGGGTGATCCTGGCGGTACCGGAACGAGGCGCGGGGGGACCCGGAGGGAGCCCTGGGGATGCCGGGACCCTCCCGCGGTGCTGGGCTGAGCCCCCGGGGCTCCCAGGGCGCTTCGCGACGGGGGATGTGGAGTGATGTAATAACGAGAATCAGGAAGTGCTTCCACGGACCCGCGCCCGGTTCGGGGGCTGTGCCGAGGTTTGAACCGGGAAAGAGCCACTGTCTTGCAGTGAGGACCAGGGGAAATGGCCTTACAATAAGAGTGGGGAGATTCGGATTAGAGATTAGGAAAAAATTGGGTGGTCACGCATTAGAATAGGTTACCCAGGGAGGTGGTGGAGTCACCGTTGCTGCAGGTGTTCCAGAGGTGTGTGGATCTGGCGCTGGGTGACGGTTTAGGGGTTACAGTGGCAGTATTTGGTAATAGTTAGACTGGGATGCCGAAAAACCCGTTAGGAAAAACTGCTCAGAGGCTTTTGTATCTTTAAACAGCAAGGTATTTGTTTATTCGACGTTGGGAACAAGGGCTGAACCTCAGGCTATCAGGTGCAGTTTGTGGGCCAGCCTGACACTCCATGGGCAGCAAGAGCTCTGTCCTGGCACCTTTTGTCTGGGAGGAATCTTAATCCGTATTCAGTTTTGGAAGTCGGACTGGCAGTTGCAGTGCGGGGCTGAAACAAGTGAACAACACCCCTTATCCCCAGGAATGAAAGCCCATATCCTTTGGCTTTCAGGTGCAATTGGTGGTCCAGCCTGAGGACTCCATGGGTAGCAAGAGCTTTCTGTGGTGGCACATTTTGTCTGAGAGGAATCTTCGTCCTTATTCAATTTGGGCAGCTGGACTGGCAATTTCAGCTCTAGGACTCCTGCAAGGTAACCTCAGCCCTTTTCCCCCAGAAAGAAAACTCTGACCTTCACGTTTCAGGTGCAGCCTGGGCCAGCCTGGGCACTCCATGGGCAGCAAGAGCTTTCTGTGGTGGCACCTTTTGTCTGGGAGGAATCTTTGTTTGTATTCAATTTTGGGACTTCTATTGGCAATTTCAGCACAGGATTCCTGAAAGCCAACAACAGCCCTTATCCCCAGGAAAGAAAGCCTGTATTCTTTGACTTTCAGGTGCAGTTGGTGGGCCAGCCTGGGCACAAACCTGAACTCAAAGACTGACTGAAATGACCCAAATCTCACCCAAAACTCCCCAAAAAATGATCTGAAACTAACCAAATCTCCCCAAAAAATGACCCCAAACTCTCCCAAATCTCCCCAAAAAATGAACAGAAACTGACCCAAATCTCCCCAAAAAAAGAACAGAAACTGACCCAAATCTTCCCAAACAATGAACAGAAACTGACCCAAATCTCCCCAGAAAATGAACAGAAACTGACCCAAATCTCCCCAGAAAATGAAGAGAAACTGACCCTAATCTCCCCAGAAAATGAACAGAAACTGACCTTAATCTCCCCAGAAAATGAACAGAAACTGACCCAAAACTGACTGAAATCTCCCCAAGATATGACCAAAAACTGACTCAAATCTCCGCAAAAAATGACCCAAAACTGACTCAAATCACCCCAAAAAATGACCCCAAAACAACCCAAAATCTCCCCAAAAAATGACCCCAAAACAAACCAAAATCTGCCCAAAAAATGAACAGAAACTGACTCAAATCACCCCAAAAAATGACCCCAAATTGACTCAAATCTCCCCAAAAAATGAACAGAAACTAATCCAAATCACCCCAAAAAAAGACCCAAAACTGACTCAAATCTCCTCAAAAAATGAACAGAAACTGACCTAAATCAACCCAGAAAATGATGTAAAAATCCAAAACTGCCTCAAATCTTCCCAAAAAATGATCAGAAAGTGACTCAAATCTCCCCAAAAAATGACCAGAAACTAATCCAAATCACCCCAAAAATGACAAAAATCTCCCCAAAAAATGACTAGAAATTGACCCAAATGATCCCAAAAAATTACGAGAAATGGACGAAAATCTCGCCAAAAATGACGAGAAACTGAACAAAATCTCCACTAAAGGTGACCGGAAACGAACCCAAATTATCTCAAAAAGTGACCAGAAACTGACTCAAATCTCCCCAAAAAAGGACCCTAACCCTAACACTTAACCCTAACCCTAACCTAACCCTAACCCTAACTAACACACTCTGCCTAATTCTAGACACTAACCCTAACACAAACACTAACCCAAACCCTAACCCTAACCCTAACTAACCCTAACTAACCCTAACCCTAAGCAGACACCCAAGAGAAAAAACAAACGATACTGACAGCGGTGGGCAGTGAATTGGCCTTATAGCCCAAGAGGGGCTTATTGGGCACTGCTGCGTGTCTGGAATGGGCTAAACCGCGATTCTTAAATCGCGCTTCGAGACACACTGCCTAATTCTAGACCCTAACCCTAACCCAAACCCTAACCCAAACCCTTCCTAACCCTAACCCTAACTCTAACACACACTGCCTAACTCTAGACCCTAACCCAAACCCTAACCCTAACCCAAACTCTTCCTAACCCTAACCCTAACTCTAACACACATTGCCTAACTCTAGACCCTAACCCTAACCCAAACCCTAACCCTAACCCAAACGCTTCCTAACCCTAACCCAAACCCTAACCCTAACACTAACCCCCAGTCCACAGAGTTTGAGACGACACTTTGATGGTTGGTGGACATTACTTTGTTAATTCCTAGAATACTCATCAGGATGTAGCCTCTGGAGCAGGACAATCCACTCCATGGTGGGATAATCCAAAAAGAAGAGAGAGAGAGGAGCTCAGGGAGGGGTTGGCAGTCAGGGAAGGGGGAAGTTGAGGGGTTCCTGGGCTTCTTAGGCTGGCATTGCCCCTCTGCCAGGGGGATGCTCCATTTTAGGATGCTCTGCACCAGCAGGATGTAGGACACGGAGTTGGTCAACCATTTTAACAGTCATAGAACTCTGCAAGGAGGGAGAGAGAGGAGCTCAGGGGGTGTCCCCAACCAGGAGAGGTGGGATTTGGCGGGGGGGTGCTCACCGGGAAGAAGACGTGCATGAGGAAGAGGAGCAAGACTGCCACCAGTGCCAGCCCGGCCCAGCCGCAGTAGCGCCAGCGGATCCCATAGCGCAGGAGGCGGAGCGGGGATTGCAGCCACAGGAACGAGGACTTGGAGCGCCTGCGGATCACAGGGAGGTCAGACACCCCACCCCTGATCTCCCTCCCCACATCCCCATGCTCCTTCCCAGAACTCACCTGGGTGCCGGCAGCGTTGGGTATTTATTAGGCTCCTCCCGCCCTTTCCCCGCCGGCCGCTCCTCGGCCTCCTCGGCTGTCAGCAGCTCCAAGCTCAGCTCCAGCTTCCCCTGGAGGGATTGTGGGGGCAGCTGGGATGCAGAGCGTGTCCCTGCCCTCCTCCATCGTGGCTGCCCCCCATTATCCCGACATTCCCAACCTACAGAGAGCCACTGGGCACCGTCCTCCTGCATCATGCAGGGCCACCAGCCCCGCGTCCGCCGCATTCGGAACAGGTTGATTGAGGAGGGGGCCAGGGCTGGGGTCCTGCACCAGGGCCAGGGGACACTGTGGTGCTCCCAGGACATGGCCCTGCACAGCCTGGGGGTCAGAGCTGGGTAGGGCAGCTTGGTCAGGTTCAGCTCCAGGACACCTGTGGGGAAAGGCAAGGAGGGAGAGTTCCCATCACCAGTGGGAGCTTCCCATCACCAGTAGGTGCTCCCCTTCCCCAGCAGATACTTTTCATCACCAGTGGGTGCTCCCTGTCCCCAGTGGATGATTCTCATCATCAGTGGGTGCTCCCTGTCACCAGTAGGTGATTCCCATCATCTGTGGGTGCTCCCTGTCACCAGTGGGTGCCCCCCAACCCTCTGGAAGTCCAGGGGCAGGAAAATGGGGTCTCACCCAGAAGATCATCTGCTTTAAACTTGTCATTGTCCCACACTTGGAGGATGAGTTTGGGTGGCACCTTCAGCACTGTCTTGTCCAGGCTCCAGACGTGCTCCTGGGGAGGGGGAAAGGGGGGTCATGCTTGTCACACTCGGGAGTGTCCTCTGTCACCCCAGGGTTCCCATCACCCATCCCCAGGGCCCCTGTCCTCCCAGGGCCACCCCCAGGTTCTTTGTCACCCTGGGGTCCCCATCACCCAATCCTGGGGTCCCTGTCACCCCAGGGTCCTCATCATCCATCTCTCGAGAACCTGTCCCCCCAAGGCTATCCCCAGGTTCTCTGTCACCCCAGAGTCCCTCTCACCCCAGGTGCCCATCACCCACTCCTTTGGTCTCTGTCACCCCATGCCCCCCTCCTTCCCCAGTCTCTCTGTCCCCACCCCATGCCCCCCTCCTTCCCCAGTCTCTCTGTCCCTAATCCCAGGGTGTCCCCCCACCCTGCGGCCGATGACACAGAGCTTCTCAGCCACCAGGAACTCGAAGGGGAACAGGAAGCGCCAGTTGAAGGCACCGTGTCCGTCCCGGGAGCGGTAGTGGATGTCTGTGTGCTGCCGCTGCTCAGGGAGACCATCCAGCCACCTGCAGGGACGTAGAGCACTGCCAGGGGGCACAGGGGACTGGGGGTGGGGATACTGGGCTGACAGGGAATCTGAGAATGGGCACCTTGGTGTGAGAGGGAGGCTGGGAATGGGGACCCTGGGGTGACAGAGAGTCTGGAGATGGGGACTCTGAGCTGACAGAGACCCTGGTGTCACAGAGAGACTGGGGATGGGGACACTGGGGTGGGTGATGGGGATCCTGGGGTGACAGAGAACCCCAAGTGGGTGATGGGGACCCTGAGGTGACAGGGAAACTGGGGATGGGGACCCTGGGTTGAGTGAAGGGGACCCTGGGGTGACAGGAAGAACCTGAGCACAGGGACACGGCTATCACAGCTGGGGGCCATGGGGGGACTGGGGATTAGGACACTGGGGTGACAGGGAACCTGGGGATGGGGATCTTGGGGTGGTGGAGAACCTGGGATGTGTGAAGGGGACCTTAGGGTGACAGTAATCCCAGGAGTGAGTGATGGGAATACTAGGGTGACAGAGAACATGGAGAGAGAGACACAGGGACCCCGGGGGTGAGTGATGGTGGCCCTGGGGGGGGGGGGAGAACCGGGGGGGGGGGACGATGGAGTGACAGGGAGCATGGGGCTAGGGGATGGGGACTCTGGGTGACAGAGAACTTGGTGATGGGTGATAGGGATACTGGGGTGACAGGGACCCCAAGAGTGAGGGATGGGGATACTGGGATGATAGGAGAACCTGGGGGTGGAGACTCTGGGGTAACAGGGAACCTGGGGATGGGGACCTTGGGATGATGTAGAACTTGGTCATGGGGTGACGGGGACCCTGGGGTGACAGAGTCTGGGGATGGGGACCCTGGGATGACAAGGACAGATGTTGGGGGGTGACAGGGACCCCACAGTGATGGGGACCTGTTTTGGGGGCACACACGTGTGCCCTGTGCTTACCCAGTCACATAGATGTCACTCATGCGCTGCCCCAGCAGGTTGGTGTCCCCGAAGTCTGTGTCCCGCACATTCCACACCACACAACGCAGCTCATACCTGGGGGGAACAGGGCAGTGTCCCTGTCTGCCGAGGGATAGCTGCCCCAACCCCCCAGAGCCACTCACCTCTCAGCCTTGCGGGGGTCGATGTTCACAGGGGGCCCAGGGGGTCCGAGGTTGGAGGGGAAAATGTCAACCCACATCTGCAGTTTGCCCTGTGTGGGGCATGAGGGGATTGGGAATGGACACCTCAGGCGCCCCTTGGTCCTGGGGGACCCCATCACCCACCCCTAGGGTCCCTGTCACCCCAGGGTCCTCATCCCAGGCTCTCAGTCACCCTGGAGTCCCCATCACCCATTCCCAGGGTGGGTCACATCCCCCTGGGTGCCCATCATATCCCTGCACCCCAGCATCCCTCCCCACCTGGAGTTCTGCATCATTGTGAGGTTCTATCACCCCAGTCCATCTGTCCCTGTCACCCCAGGGTCCCCATCATCCACCCCCAGGTTCTCTGTCATGTCAGTGTCCCCATCACTCACCCTTGGGATTCCTGTCACGCCAGGGTCCCCATCACCCACTCCTGGGGTCTCTGTCACCCCAGGGACCCCATCCCCAGGTTCCCTGTCACCCCAGTGTCCCCATGCCTGTCCCCATGTCCCCCCCACCCATGGTGCCGGTGCCCACCTGCTCGAGGCCGGGCTGGGCACTGTTGTAGAGGGGCCGTGTCTCCAGGTGCTCAGGTACAAAGGGGCACAGGTTGAGCACATGCAGGGCCAGGCGCTCCCGGGGGGGCCCGGGGTGGCGGAATGTGGGGGGGCCACTCTCTGCACAGGGACCGGCACAAGTGGGACAGGGCCCAGACACACCCCCAGATCCCCCTCAGACTCCACCCAGACCCCCCAGACTCTCCTCACCCCTCAGACCCCTCCAGACCCCCCGCCCCAGTCCCCTCCACACCTCTTCCACATGCCCCCAGACTCTCTCAAGCCCCTCCCAGACTCCCACCCCACCCCCTCCACACCCCCCCAGACCCTCTCAGTCTCCACCCAGTCCCACTCCATACCCCCCCAGTTCTCTCCCCAGTCCCCCCAGCCCCTCCTGGACCACCCCAGCCCCTGGACCCACCAAAGTGCCTGAGGAGGAAGGTTCGGTGGTTGAAGGTCACAGCCAATCCGTCGGGGCTGAACTCAGGGGTGGGCAGCCCCCGGGTGACAGCGACGAGCTCCAGGGTCCTGCTCGGGCACAGCTGATCCCTCCAGGCTGCAGGGCCCGCGCTGAGGGGCAGAGGATGGGCAGGGGGCTGTGAAACCTCCCCACCAGCTGTCCCCCCTGTGCCCTCTCCTATGTATACCCCCTGTGCCATCCCACTGTGTCCATTCCCATCCCTCATTCTCATCCCTGTGCCCACCCCAGCACTACCCCTATGTGCCCACCATCCTCCTTGTGCCCTCTAATCCTCCTTGTGCCCCCCGCCCCTCTGTGCCCCCATCCCAAGCTTCTTGTGCCCACCCATTCCCACTCTTGTCCTCATCCACTCGTTGATTCCCTGTGCCCATTCCCAAGTGCCCACCCTATTCCTACCCCTCTGTGCCCCCATCTCCCTGTGCCCCACATCCCTCTGTGCCCCCTCATCCCTCTTCTCACCTCATTCCAATCTCCCTGTGCTCCCCTATCCCCCTGTGCCCACCCCATCCCTGTCTCCACTCACTCCCTAACTCTCTCCCTGTGCCCATTCCCAAATGCCCACCCCATCCCCCCATGCTCCCCCATGGTACCCACATGTGGTGCAGGGTGGGCAGCCCGCAGTGGGCGCGGTGGTTGGACAGCAGCCGGTTCTCCAGGTCGATGGAGGTGCTGCCGATCTCCTGGTCCGGGGGGAGCCGGTCACGGTCCAGCAGCGTCACCTTCAGGTCCTTCTCCAGGGGGATGGTGGCCGTCATCTCAAACATCCTGAGGGGGGGGGGTGGAACGGCATCTGCACTGGGTCATGTGGGCTGGGGGGCACCCCGACCCCTCCCAGAGCCCCTCATATCCCCCCAGAAAACCAACAACCCCCAACTCCCCAGACCCCCACCCAGACCCACCCCCAGACACACCTAGACCTCCCCCAGACCCTCCGAGATTCTTCCTAGACCCCCCAGATCCTTCCAGAAACTCCACAGACCCCTCCCATATCCCCCAAAACAACCAACTCCCGACCCCCCGCAGACCTCCCTGACCACCTTGAGACTCCCCTACACTCCTCCAGACTCACCCTGACCCCACTCAGATGCCTCTCAGACCCCTCCAAACCCCATCCAGATCCCCTCAGACCCCCTCATTTCCACCTAGACAACCAGCCCACATCGAGCCCCCGCAAGATCCCCATCCAGACCCACCCTCAGACATCCCTAGACCTCCCCTAGACCCACCCAGACCACTCCCAGACTCCCCACAGACTCTCACAGATCCCACTCAGACCTTTCCAGACCACCCCAGACCATTCAGACCCCTCCAGAACCCCCCAGACCTCACCTAGATCCCCCCCCAGCTCCTTCCAGAACCCCCCAGATTCCTCCCATATGCCCCCAGACAACCAATCCCCCAACCCCCCCCCAATCTCCACCCAGACCACACCCAGACCCCCCTAGACCCCCCCAGACCTCTCCCAGACCCCTCCAGATGCTCCCAGACCCTCCCCAGACCGCTCACACCCCCCAGACTCCTCCAGACCCCACCCAGATCCCCTCGGACCCTTCCATATCCCCCCAGAAAACCAACCTTTCTGACCCCCCCAGATCCCTCCCCCAGACTTACCCAGACCCCCCACCCCAGCCCCCCTTGAGATTCCCTCCCCTAGACTCCTCCAGAGCCACCCAGACCCCCCTCAGATATCCCTGTCAGACCTCACCCAGTCTTACCCAGAACCACTGACCTCCCCCAGATCCACCTAGACCCCTCCCAGATCCCACCAAGACATTGTGTAGGGTCACCCGCTGGCTTGGTGAGTGGGGACCCACAGGCACGGGGAGCTGGTGGCACCAGGATCCACCAGCACAAGGAATGGGATACCCAGTGGAACAGGGACCCACTGGCAATGGGAAAGGGATATCTGGTGGAATGGGGACCCACCAGTATCAGGAATGGGACATCTGGTGGCATAGGGACCCTCCAAGATGGGAATGGGATATCTGCTGGCAGAGGGACCCACTGGCATTGGGAATGGGATATCTGGTGGCACTGGGATCCACCGGCATGGGGAAGGGGGACCTGGTAGCACAGGGACAGATTGGCACAGGGATGTGCTGACATGCAGAATGAGCCCCCATCCGCCCAGTACTCCCCTCCCATCCCTGTGCCACCCAGGGATGACTGTGCCCACAGGCCCCCTCAGCCCATCCTCACCTGCCAAACACGGGCTCCAGGGTATTGGGCACGTAGTGGTCCCGCTGGCCCAGGGTCCTCTTCCCCAGGGACACCCGGACATAGGGGTCACTCTAGCAGCAGGGAGGGCACAGTCAGGGTGGCACCAGGGCAGGGAGAGGGCAGGAGACCCCCCCTAGGCCCCCAGGGGTCCTTACCAGCCCAGTGACATCACAGGGGGACAGGTCGAAGGCCCGGACGATGTAGACCCGGACCAGGCAATCCTGGGGTTTGCTGGGGGGCAGCTGCTGGAAGTGCTGGGGGGGGGGGGGCCCCCCCAAGCCCCCCCGGGAGGGGGGAGGTAAAGAAAGGCCCCTGGGAGAGAATCCCAGCCGTGTACCCCTGGAGGGTCTCATGGCCCCAGCTCTGGGGTCCCACGGGGGGGGTCTCACTCACCTTGAACTCACCCACGGGCTCAGAATCCTGCCCAGGCACAGGGGGACCACCTGGTTTGTGGAGAGGGAAGGTCTGGCAGAAATCCTGAAGCCCCTGGAACTCGGGCACGGCCTCCAGCTCACAGCCATAGATCTGTGGGACCACGCCCAGCCTGGGATTTATCCCTGTTCTCATCCCTGTCACCCTCATCCCTGTCCTGTATTTATGCTTCTCCCCATCACAGACCTGTCCCCTTCTTCATCCTCATCCCCTTCCTATGTTTATCCCCATCCCAGCTTCATCCCTGTCTTCGACATCCTTGCAACTTCATCCCCATCATATCTTTATCCCCATCCCTGTCCCCTTCCCATCTTCATCCCCATCCTTGTCCTCTTGTTCAGCCCTGTCCTTGTCCTCATCTGCCTCCCTTCATTGTCCCTGTCCCTGTCCCCATCCTCCCTCCCTCCTAATCTCCATCCCTGCCCTTGTCCTCAGCCCGTTTCTATCCCTGTCCTGTCCCAGTCCCCACCTCATCTCCATCCCTATCCCCATCCTCATCCTGTTTCCATCATCCCTGACTCCATCCCTATCCCACTTTCCTCTCTGTCTCCATCTGTGTCCTTGTCCCCACTCACCCCTGT
>NW_020885172.1:11439-15053 GCF_003945725.1 Corapipo altera
CCGTGTCCTAAGGGAACAGGGGAAGGTGGGATGGGTGGCACGGGTGGCACTGGTGGCCTTGGTGGCCCCCGGGTAGCCCCATTCCTGTGCCCACCTTGTCGCCATCCTCCTTCTTCCCAAGGCAGCTGAGCAGGATCTGCAGGAGCAAAGGGCACATGGGGAAACTGAGGCACGGGGCCCAGCCGTGCCAGGGTGGGGGGTGCCATCCCAGGGACTCACCTGGGCGATCCTGGCCCAGGCTCTGGTGAGGAAGTGGGAACATAAACCTTTCCAGAGGCTGAAAACGGCCAGCAGGGAAAGGGGTTCGTCTGTGGGAGAGAGAGATGGGCAGGGATGGGGCAGGAACAGGGCAGGAATGGTGCGGGGATGGGACCTGGGCAGGGGGCACCTGGGATGGGGCAGTGATGAGGTAGGGATGGAGCAGGCATGGGAGAGGGGGTACCAAGGGTGGGGCAGGGTATACTTGGGTTGGGGCAGAGGTTACCTGGGATGGGACAGGGAGTACCAGGGAGGGGGCAAGGGGTATTTGGGATGGGAGAGATGGTACCAGGGACGAGGCAGGGATGGGGTAGAGGGGAAGAGAAATGGGACAGGGGGCAACTGGGATAGGGTAAGTGGTACTTGTGATGGGCAGGGATGAGACAGGAGGTATTTGGAATGGGAGAGGTGGTACCAGGGATGGGGCAGGGATGGGCAGTACCTGGCATGGACACGACTGTATAGGAGCCAGTCCCAGTGTCTCCAGGGCCAGGGGGCTGCTCCTGGCAGGGGGGTTGCTCTAGGCCAGGGGTCCTGCAGCGGTACTGGCCCAGTCCCCGCACACAGCCTTGTCCCACCAGGACCTCCAGCTTCCTGTTCCCCCTGTCCCACACCCGCAGCCGGATGGGGGGCACCAACTGCTCCTCCTCTGGCAGGGCCTGGGGACGAGCCACAGGGACACCCCAGGGTGCCACAGCAGCACCCATGGGTGGGGGTCATCCCCTGCCCCCCCCCACTCACCAAGGTCAGCAGGAAGGTGGTGGTGGGGAAATTGGGGTTGGAGGCGAAATCCTTGATCACAGGAGTCCACAGGGTCTGGTCCTCCCACTGCAGCTCCAGCCTGGGTTCCCTCACAGCCCCGCGCAGCCCCCGCAGCCCCCAGGCCAGCACCTGTGGGGACACCTGGGAGGTGTCACCCTTGGGTGCCCTGGGGGCCCCTCAAAGGGCATCTGTGCCCAGTGGAAGGGTTAAGGTGCTTGTCTCTGTCCCCATCCCCATCCAACTCCAGTCTCCATCTCACACCACATTCCCACCCCACTTTTATCCCTGTCCCATTCCTGTTCTTGTCTCCAGCCCATCCCCAGGACCTTCAGCAGTCCCTGTCCCTGATCCCTCTCCATCCATTGTCCCCACCCTGTCCTTGTCTTCATCTCATCCCCACTACCTTCAACACTGTCCCTTGTCCCTGTCCCCCTCCCAGTCTCCATCTCAGATACTGTCTCCATCCCACCTTCATCCCTGTCTGCATCCCTGTCCTTGTCCCCATCCCATTCCCAGAACCTCCAGCACTGTCCCTGTCCTTGTCCCTGTTCTCATCCCGGCCCCGAGCTGTCCTTGCCTTCATCCCTCTGTACTTGTCCTCATCTTCATCCCTGTTCTTGTCCCTGTCTCATCTCCATCCCCTTCACCCCTGTCCATGTCGCCATCCCCAGGACCTTCAGCACTGTCCCTGTTCCCCTTACAGTCTCCATCTCAGACCTCGTCCCCATCCCACCTTTATCCCTGTCCCACCCCAGACTGTGCCCACCCTGTCTTTATTCCTGTTCCAATCCCTGTGCCCATCCCTCTCCCTGCTTCACCCTTGTCCCCATCCCATTCCCTGCTTCCTCCTTGTCCCCATCCCTATTCCCACATGTTCCCCTCCCTGTCCATTCCCCCCAGTTTCCCCCCCCCCGAGTGTCCCCATATGCCACCTCCAGTGCCACCCTCTGGAGCCGTGGCCGGATTCCCAGGGGAATGCCAAGCACGTCCTTCCTCAGCGGGGGGGGTGTGAGCGCTGCCAGGGCCCCGTCCTGCGGGGAGAGGGGTCAATGACGATGGGACCCCACCCTTGCGTACCTCCGTGCCCCCCCAGTGCCCCTTGCTCACCTCGGGCTCGAGCAGCAGCTCAAAGGCAGCCACCAGGTCCCCGGCCGGGCCCCACGGCCCACGCAGGGGGTGAGGCTGGAGCCGGGGGGGTTCCCGGTGTCCCGGATCCAGCCAAACCTCGGGGGTGCACACACACCTCCCCAGAAAAACACCGGCGCCCTGTGAGGCAGGGATTGGGTGAAGGTGTTGCCTCCACCCATAGGTGCCCCTCTCATCCTTCCATCCCTGACCCCCTCGGTCCTCCCATTGCTTCCCCCACCCGTGGGTGACCCCTCCTCCTTACATTCCTCCTGCCATCCCTCCATCTGTGTTCCACCCCTCATCCATCCCTCTATATCCATCCCTCCCTGCCTCCCTCACTCCTCCCTGCCTTCTCCCATCTCTCTGTCCCCCATCCCTCATCATCCCTTGCCCCATCCTTCCATGTCTCCCTCATCCCTCCATGCCCCATCCCTTAATCCATCCTTCTGATCCCATCCTTCCTTCCCTCCCTCCCCCCTTCCCTCTCCACATCACTCTCGTTCTCTCCATCCCCAAATCCTTCCATCCCTGACCCCTCCAACCTTCCCTACCTCCTCCCACCCCTCTATTTCCCATTCCTTATCCATCCCTCTGCCCCCATCATTTCATGCCTCCCTCCCTACTCTCTTCCTATCCACACCGCTCCCTCCATCCCCAAATCCTTTCACCACTGACCCCCCATCCTTCCATCCCTCCCACTATCCTTCCATCCATGTCCCATCCCTCATCCATCCGTCTGCCCCCATCCTTCCCTTCTTCCTTCCCTCCCTCCTCTCTTCCTTTCTCCCTCCTCCCCCCACATTGCTCAGTCTACCCCCAATTCTTCCATCCCTGACCTCCTGCATCCTTCCATTCCTCCTGCCATCCCTCCATCCATGTACTGTCCCTTATCCATCCCTCTGCTGTCCTTCCCTCCCTCTCTCTCCACATTGCTTCTCCCATCCTCAATTCCTTACATCCCTGACCCCTCCATCCTTCCACCTCTCTCTCATCCCTCCCTCCCTCCTCCCTCCCCCACTGTGTTCCGTACCTCCCCAGCCTGGTCAAACACCTCCACCACTACGGCTGGGGGGTCCTCCCGAATCCCTTGGGGGTTCCCGAACAGCAGCACTGGGTGGAGCAGCAGCGTCTGTTCCCAGAGTGGGTCCAGAACACCCCGCACGACCCGGGAGCGTTGGCTCTGATCCATGATCGACACCTGGGCGGCGGCGGCTGGGTGACAGTGACACCATCAGTACCCCGTGGGGCCACTGGAGGGGGGGCACGGGGTGGGGGTCCCACCTAGAGAGGTCTTGGAGATGCCAGGGGTCAGATCCAGGGCCCGGAAGAGGTAACAGCGGAGCTGGAAGCGGCTGGGACCTGCAGGACAGGGGTGTCAGGGGGGCTGGGACCCCCAGGCTGGACCCGGACACACCCCCTCCATTCCCCTCCCCCCCCCCCCCCCCCCCCCCCCCCCCCCCCCCCCC
>NW_020885172.1:15153-17698 GCF_003945725.1 Corapipo altera
CAGGGGAAGGTGCAGAGAATGAAGGGCGGGGGCTGCTCCAGGGGGGGCCGCGACCCCCAGGGTTCCAGCGGTGCCACGGGGGGCGTTTCCTCCGTGTCCTGCGGCAGGAAGGGATGGGAGGTGAGGCATATGGGGTGTGGGGTGGGAGCCCCTCTGGCCCTGTTGTCCTCTGGTCCTGCATCTGCTGTCTTGTGTTCTGCAGTCCTATCATGGCCCATCTCCACATCACTTCCATCCCTGCCCTCCCCATCCTTCCATCCCTCCCTCATCCCTCTATCCGTGCCCTATCCCTCATTCATCCCACTGCCCCCTTCTTCCCTTTCTCCCTCCCTCTTCCCTCCCTCCTCCATCACTCTCCACATCTCTCCATCGAACCCCCCATCCTTCCATCCCTCCTGCCATCCCTCTATCCATTTCCCATCCCTTATCCATCCTTCCTTCCCTCCCTCCATCTCCCCATCTCTCAGCCATGCCTTTGCCCCCTATCCTTCCATCCCTCCTCCCATCCCTGCCTCCATCTCTCCATCCCTCCATGCTCTATCCTTCATCCATTCCTCTGCTCCCATCCCTCCATTTGTGCCTCATCCCTCATCTATCCCTTCTCTCCCCCATTTTCCACCCCTTCTTCGCCATTCCCCCCTTCCACCCAGACCCCTCCCCACCCTCTTTCCTACTGGGACTCCCTGCAGCAGGAACAGGGGTGCCACGGCCGTGGGCTGGGCAAGCACCAAGCCACGGTGCCAGCGGCGCCGCCGGCACAGGGCCCCCCCCAGGACACCCCTTGGAGGTTTGGGACGGAAGGGGAAGGGCCAGAAACACTCCGACTGCCAGGGCTCGTCCTCTGACACTGCTCCAGGGTCCTGGGGAAGGATAGGACAGCAGGGACATGGGACAGTAACATGGGGACACCATGACATGGTGACACCACAATCTCTATCAGCCCATCTTGCCATCCCCATTCCCTCCTCCTGTCCCCATCACCCCCAACCTGCCACCTCCATTCCCCTCTGTCCCTGTTACCCCCATCCCCATCATCCTCATCCCCGACACCCCCCTTCCTGACCCCTCATCCTGCCATCCCCCTATCCTGCTCCCTCCTCCCCCCTCCTCACTCACAGTATCCGAGGTGGTCCCGTTGGAGCGGCTCCTCTGGATCTGGTTCCCGTTCAGCTCCTGCAGCATCTCACACACGGCACTGCCTGTGTCCAGCATCTCCCTGGGGACAAGGGGACAGCGCTGGTGCCACCCAGGTCCCCGTGGTGGCAGGTGGGTGGCTTTCCCCTTGTATCCCCCTCAAATCCTCCTGTATTCCCTCTAAACCCCCTCAAATCCCCCTCAAGCCCCCATATCTTCCTCAAAACCCCGTATCCCCCCAAACTCCCTGCAGACTCCCAATATCCTCCACAAATCTTCCTGTATCCCTTCCAAACGCCCTGAAACCCTCCCATATCCTCCCCAAACCCTCCTGTATGCTCCCAAACACCCTTCAAACCCCCCTGTATGCCCCCAAACACCCTTCAAACCCCTGTAACCCTCTACAATCCCCTCAAATCCCTCCATATCCTCCCCAAACCCCCTGTACCCCTTTCAAACACACCTCTAACCCACCCAAACCCCCTCAAATCCTCCATCATATCCACCCAAAACCCCCTCAAGCCCCCCTCAAGCCCCCTTGTATCCTCCTCAAATCCCCCCATATCCCCAAACTACCCCTGACCCCCTCAAGTCCCCCCATATCCTCCCTAAACCCTCTCGTATCCCACACAAACCCTCTTCAAACCCCTCTCAAAACCTCCTGTATTCCCATCAAACCCACCTGTAACCCCCCATGGCCCCCTTAAATCCCCTCATATCCTCCCCAAACTCTCCCAAACCCTTTTCTATCCCCCCAAACCCATTCAAATCCCCCCATATCCTCCCAAAACCCCCTTGTATCCCAGCCAAACCCTCCCAACCCCCCCTCAAACCCTCCTGTATTCCCCTCAAACCCACCTATAACCCCCAAACCCCCTTAAATCCCCCCATATCCGCCCCAACATCCCCCCAAACCCTCTCCTATCTCGTCAAAACCCCCTCATCCACCTCGGCTGCAGCTCCACGTTCCAGGGCCCCTCCCAGCGCCATCCCTTGGGAGGCTGGATCTTTCCCGGAGGGAGCCCCTCCCTGCCCATGCCATCGGAGAAGGGGGGACGCCCCAACAGCTTCCAGGGCACCCATTTCCCCGGAAGCCTTGTCTGGTTTTCGTACTGGGGGGACAAAAAACACAGCAGGGTTGGGGAGGGTTTGGAGGTTCCCTCAGGGGGTTTGGGTGGTCCCAGGGTGGTGTCACACTCACGGTTTCGGTGTGGAATTGCAGGGACCCCTCGAGGAGTGAGGGCAGGGCCCCGCTGTCGCACACCCGGCACAGCCACAGCCGGACACGGACCTGGGCACCGACTGTCCTGGAGCCCTGAACCCCAAAATGTGAGTGAGGGGTGGAAATGGAGAGGGGAGAGAGAGGGGACGGGGGGGGGGGGGGGGGGAGGGGGGGGGAGGGGGGGGGGGG
>NW_020885172.1:17798-22353 GCF_003945725.1 Corapipo altera
GGGGGGGGGGGGGGGGGGGGGGGGGGGGGGGGGGGGGGGACAGAGAGTGGGACATGGGGAGGATGTGGTGGGAATTTGGGGAAGATGGGGGGTTGGAGGGGACATGGAGCAGTAGCGAAGAGGATAGAGAGAGGGCATGGGGGGACACAGAACGGGCACCAAGGGACATGGAAGGGGTATGGTGGGAATTTGGAGGGGATGTTGGGGGGGGGATGTGGAGGAAATATAGAGGGGACATGG
This sequence comes from Corapipo altera, assembly GCF_003945725.1. Classification (NCBI taxonomy): domain Eukaryota; kingdom Metazoa; phylum Chordata; class Aves; order Passeriformes; family Pipridae; genus Corapipo; species Corapipo altera. Next base: position 18,039 of record NW_020885172.1, read on the forward strand.
GGAGGGATGTGGTGAGGACACAGAGCAATGATAGAGGGGACATGGAGGGGGATGTTGAGGGAATATGGAGGGGACGCAAAGCAGTGAGGTGACAGGGAGGGAATATGGGAGGGACATGCTTGGGGTCAGGGAGGGACACATGGAAGGGACATCAAGCAATGACAGAGGGGACATGAGGGGATATGCAGGAGCACAAATGGGATGTGGAGGGGGTATAGAGGGAACATGGGGAGCTTCCCACCAGGAAGATGGTCTGCATCCTCCCGCAGAGCCGCCCACAGGCGTCGGGGCCAATTGGTGAGAAGGTGACATCGGTGACAGGGACATGGGCACAGCCCACCCGGCACTGCCCCCGCAGCAGCCACAGCACCAAATTGGGGACACCAGCCTGGGGCTGCAGGGACACAAGGAGAGACCGAAAGCCAGGAATTAAACTCTCCAAGAGGTTCGTTGGTTCGGAAAGCTGACATTCCTTTATTGGGTGCACCCAAATGCGTCCCCAGCACCCACTAGAGCAGGGGACAGTCATGGACTGATCCATATTCATCACATTGTGTTACATATTCATTGCATTCCTGAATACTCTGCTAATTATCTCTGCAGAGTTGTTGGGATCTGTCTTCTAAGGGGCTTTGGTGGTCATTTGGGAACACCCTATTCCCCAAATTTCCCTTTGATGGTTCTGGATCTACTGATGAATCCTCTCTCCTTGAGAGCATCTCAAATACATGGTGCCCCTTCTCTGATCTCTCTGCTCTGACATACAACCCTTGTTCCCAAAACTAAGACATCTCCCAGTCCATATTAATTAATCACTGATACAGGTAATTAAGGCAGCAATAGCAGGCACAAGACTGTTAATCACTGATTTAGGGATCAAACATTATTGTGCTAAAGTTAAAAGAATTTTCTAACATCTCCCCCCCCGCTGCATGGAAAGAAATTTTAAAGAAATTTATATTTCTTTAAATTTACATTGCCATTAAATTTATATTTAAATTTTAATTTATTTTTACACTTGAATTTTAATTTCATAATTATCTATATTTGTATTTAAATTATAATTTAAATTTCCTATTAATTAAATTTAATTTGCTTTTTAAAGAAATATAACTTGTTCAGAGATGAGCATGCCCCAAAATTCCCCACCTCCACTGCCAGGGCAGCCACCCGTCTGAGCCACCTCTCAGCCCCCGACACCAGTGTGTCCCAGTCGTATTTGTCAGCCTTTACTGGAGCCTCCTTGGCCACATTCCACAAATGTCGCAGGAGAAGCCGCCGGGAATTCCTGAGCTGCTCATCCAGAGCCGTGAGGGGCGTGGTTTGTGCCTCCAGCTGGGCCAGTGCCTGCCTGCAAAAACACCCCCAAAACTCCCAGTTTGCACCCAAAATGCCCGGTTTTTTCCCCACTTGGTTTCCCTAAAAATGCTTTGTGTCCCTCCAAATGCGTTTCCCCCACGAAGTTCAGTTCCACCCAGCAATGCCCTGCTACCCCCACAAATGTTCCATTTCCCCCTCCGAATACCCAATTGTCTCAATTGTCCCATTTTCACCCCAAATGTCCCATTATCTTCTCAAATTCTCATTTGCTCCAATTCCTCATTGTTTCCCCCAAATACTCCATTCCACCTTCAAATATCCCATTTCCCCTTCAAATATCCCATTTCCCCGTCATTCTATGTTCGCCCCAAATGTCCCATCATCCTCGAAAATGTCCCAAATTCCCCATTCCACTCCCCCAAACCTTGACTGAGAAGCTCAAAAATCCCATTCCCCCCTCCCCCCCCCAAATACCCCATTCCACGCTCCCGAACTCTGACTGACAAGCCCAGGGATCCCATACACCCTCTAAACTCCCCATTCCATCTGGGGGGGGGGGGGGAAAGACGACTCCCAGAACCCCCAACCCCCCTCTCACGAGCAGTCCTGCTCCCCCAGCCCCGATTTTGGGGGCACGGGACCCCCAGGACCCCTCCCTCACGTGCAGTCCTGCTCCAGCTCCCAGAGCAGCTTCACCCCCACGTCCCTCGCGGTGTCCCCACGGCAGCGCCGCAACTCTGCCGTGTTCCTCTCCTGAAATCATATCCTAAACCATTCCAGCTGGGGTGGAGGGTCCCACCCCACCCCAGTCCTGCCCACCCCGAGGGTCTCACCAGGTGCCGGCACAGGGTGCGCAGGAGGTTCAGGGTGTCCCAGCGGCAACAATTGTCCTCCCAGGACGAGGTGACAGCCACCACAGGCTTGTCCCCATGCCAGGGCAGGTGGTGGTACAGGTTCCCTGCACCACCAAAAAACAGGAATTGAACTCTCCAAGAGCTTTTTCTGGGGGTTGGAAAACCAGTATTCCTTTGTTGGGTGCACTCAAATGCACCTCTAGAACCCACCAGAGCACGGGACAGTCATGGACTGATCCATATTCATCACATTGTGTTACATATTCATCACATTTAATGAATACTCTGCCAGTTATCTCCATGGAGTTATTTAGATCTGAGTAGCAGTCTTTCGAGAGGCTTTGGTGGTCGTTTGCAAACATCCCATTCCCCAAATTTCCCTTTGATGGTTCTGGATCTTTTGATGAATCTTCTCTCCTTGAGAGCATCTCAAGTACATGCTCAGGTGACAGTGCCCCTTCCCTGATCTCTCTGCTGTGACACTCAACCTTTGTTCCCCAAACTGAGACATCTCCCAACCCACATTAATTAATCACTGATTTAGGTAATTAATGAAGGACTAATTTGCACAAGATTATTAATCACAGATATAGAGAATTAACACAAAGTCACTTTAATCTCTGGTGTTTGTACTAAGCAATACATGGCACAAAACTAAGGAATATAAAAACAAAATATAAGGATCAAACACTATTTTTGTACTATTGTTTTATTATTCTGATATAATACTTTAGATATGTGTATAATATTTTCCATATTTATATAATATTTTATATTTACATGATATTTTCTGTGTTTATACAATACACCCTGGTTTGTGTCTCCCCCCTCTCAGGGTGTCCCCCCCACTCACCATCAAACAGGGGGGGGCTCAGGGGGGTGGCCGAGGAGTCGTGTCCAATCCCGAGCTCAAATCCCAGCGGATCAGGACCCTCTGGGACCATCGTGGCCGAGTAAAACACCCCACAGAGCCCCCACTGGCACCGGGGCAGGAGCTGTTGCTGCAAAATAACCCCAAAACCACTCAAATGGGGGGTTAATTATTGGTTTGAATTAATCGTTTGAATTACTCATCAGCACTATATTAACCACAAGCCAGGGGTTGGGCTTAAAGCACTTTCCGATGGCATTCAGCAAAGTTTGGGTTTTGTGGGATCACAGACTGAGGAAATTAGTGGGACTTTGAGTTTTGCTAAATTAACCCTGATAGCCTTCAATGAACAAAGCCTGGGGGAAAGAAATATTAAAGTATACATTAATCACATGTTAATTATATTAATATATTATTAATATATATTAATCACATATTAATTCTATATTGATATTAAATATCATATAGTACGTGTTAATTAGATATACTATAGTGTATATATAGTATATATTTTATATATAAATACTTAAACCATATTATATATGTTATTTGCTGAATATATGTATTAATAAAAATAAATAAATATGTGTATGTGTCCCCATGTCCCACATCCTCCATATCCCCGTGTCCCTGTATCCCCGTGTCCCCATATCCCCCATGTCTCTATGTCCCCCTGTCCCCATGTCCCACCTGTGCCCGTTCCACATCCACGGGTGCCACAATGTCTCTCTGCCGCCCATCTGGGGTCCCCTCACTGGTGCAGATCTCCAGGAGCACTCGACCCCGATAATCCACCCCCAAGTCCTGGGTAACAAAGGGGAGGTTTGGGTGGGCGTCCCTCCCCAAAAAGGCCACTGTGCCCATCCTGCCATCCCCTTGTGCCTATCCCATCGCCCCCCTTGTGCCCACCCTGTCACCCTCTCACTCTGTACCTGGGCACAGTCGGGCCGGGGGCCATACAGGGGCAGGAAGGCGGGTCCAAAGCAGGGTAGGAAGCCGGGGGTCACCCCTGAGATCCAAAAAAAGGGGGGTCAGGGTACCAGGGGGAGTCTGGGTGCTGGGGACCCCCCAACAGTGGACCCTGCTCACCCTGGAGTTCCTCAGGGTCTTGGTAGATCTGGGACAGGTGGATGGTGGCAGTGCCCAGGACTTTGCTCCGGCATGACCTGTGGAGGGGAGTGTGAGGGGTCCCCCAAACATGGGGGGTCACCCAAATACAGGGGTGTTTCCCAAATCCGAGGAGGTGTCCCCCAATCCCAAGGTGCCCCCC
>NW_020885172.1:22753-54279 GCF_003945725.1 Corapipo altera
GAGCTGCATCAGGCAGAGCCATGAGGCCCCCACCATCACCCAGTCCCCCTGTTTTTCCTGTTGCGCCCCATTCCCTGCCCAGCACTCACCGTCCTACCGGCAAAGCTGACCCGCACTGCCACCTTCCCCCAGCCCCTCCTGACGCCCAGGTACGGCCGCACCGGCTCCACTGCCACGGGAAGGGGAGACAGGTGAGCAGGGGAGTCCCCCAAACCCCCACAACCCCAAACCCCCCTGTGCCCACCCTGTGGCAGGTCCTGGGCACGGTACACACGGATCTGCAGCATGGTAGCACATGGGGGTGGGCGCAGCAGGTTGGATTCCACGTCCTCGTCCCCCGCTGGCACCTCCTGCTCCTTGGGGAGGTGCCACAAATTAGGAACCCCGCAGGAAGGTTTTCGGGGTGCTGAGGGGTTTACGAGGCCTCACCTGCACTCTCTCCCCCGCCCGGCGCACGGCCAGGCTGACCTGCAGGTACCCCTGGGAGCGGCTGTCATGGTGCTGCGGGTGCTGCAGGCTCAACCACTGCTGGCTCAGGGTGCGCCCTGAAATGGGGGGAGACCTTGTGATCATCTTGGGGTCACCCTAAAATCACCCTGGTGTCACTCCAGTGTCACCTCAACCCTCTCACCCACCTGGTGCAGAGTACACAGTGCCGATGTCGAGCTGCAGGGATGGCAAAGGGGTGAGAGTGATCCCACACCCCATTCCCAACAACCCATTCCCCTCGCCCCATTCCTGAAACTCCATTCCTGATGTCCTGTTCCAGACCCCCCATTCCCAACATCCCATTCCTGACATCTCATTCCCAAGTCCAACTCCCAATGCCCTGTTCCAGTCCCCCAATTCCCAATTCCTCATTCCCAAGCCACATCCCTCACCTCGAAGGTGCCAATGACAGATTTGGTGCAGAGGTTTTGGGAACGGAGCACCTGTGAAAGGGAGGGGATATGGCATCAGGAGCCACCTCCTGTCCTTGTCCCGTCCCTGTCCCTGTTCCATCCCTGCCAGTGCCACCAATCCTTCCCACCTGGATCCGGATGGGCTGTGCCACCAGCTGCTCTGGCGTCTCGTGGAAATTTTGGCAGAACACCTAAGGAAAGGGCAAAGAGGGTGAGCGTGGGCTGAAGGGCACTGGGGGTCCCTGTGTCCCCTCCCCGGGGTCACCTCATTGAAATAGGGGTTGTTCCCTGTCCGGCTCCGGGTCCGGAAGTGCCGCTTCCCTATGAGCACCTTCACCACCGGCCTGATATCGTTGCCCTGGAGCTGCCGGGCCTGGATGATCCTCACCCGGACCTGCGGGAGAGGGACAGGGACAGAGTGGGCGATGGGTGGGATGCCACCCCTGGGGGTCTTGGAGTCCAGGGGCCTTGGGTTGGAGTCCAGGATAGTCTTCATTTGAAGTCCAGGACAGGTTTGGTTTGGGGTCCAGGATAGGCTTGGTTTAGGGTTAAGGGACTTGGTCTGGGGGTCCAAGAGGTTTTGATTTGGAGGCCCAGGGGGATTGGTTTGGGGGTCCAGGATAGGCTTAGTTTGGGGGTCTAGGAGGTTTGGTTTGGAGGTCCAGGGGGCTTGGCTCAGTTCGGGGTCCAGAATAGGCTTGGTTTGGGTTCCGGGGGGATTGGTTTGGGGGTCCAGGATAGGCTTGGTCTGGGGTTTAGGCCAGGCTTGGTTTGGAGTGCCATACCTGGAAATCCTCTTTCCTCTCCACGGGGGCCCTGCCAGAGCTCTGAGGTGGCTCCAGTGCCCCCGGCAGTGCCACCCATCCCTGAGGGGTGACCGTGGCGTTCTCAGTCTTGCCACGGGGGGTGTAGTAACAGCGGAAGGTGACAGTGCACTGCAAAGAGACAGTGACACCCCAGTGGCCCTGGTGGCACCCCAGGGTGCTGGAGGGGGGCTCCGTGGGGGGGAGCTCACCCCTGTGGGCTTATCCCAGCGGTCCAGAAGCAGGGCATCCCTGCGGGCCATTGGCAGGCTGGGGTTGGCCACCAACTGGTCCAATGACACTGTGGTGCCACCCAAGTCCCTGTGGGGACAGGGGAACATGGTGAGTGTGGCTATGAGGTGGGGGTCAACCTGGGGTGCCCACCCACACCTGCCACTCACCCCCGGGGCACCAGGTGGTCCCAGTGCTTGAGGCGCAGGCTCAGCGTGTCCGTGGGGCTTAGGGGACACTCGTCCAGTGACCACACCAGCTCCTGGGGGTTGGAGGGAGGTGACAAGGGGTCAGGGGGATAACCCATGTGTTCCTGTGCCACTGCAGGTCCCCCTGGGGTCACCTCACCTCATTCCAGGTGGGGCTGCGCTCCTCAGGCACCACCTGGGTTCTCCTGGAGGTACCTGTGGAGAGGACAAGAGGAGGGTGGTGGCACCTCAGGGTGGGGTCATTGGGGTAGCAAGGTAAGCCTGGCACTGGCCCCATGCATTGGGACACCCAGAGCTGGGATGCCACCCCTCACACCAGGATGGTCAATACCACCCAGCCCCACAGGGACAGCCACTGCGGTGTCCCCTTCCCGTTCCCAGTGGTACCTCGGAAGCAGACGGACAGATGGACACTGGGACCAAAGCCGGTGGCCCCGGGGATGTGGACACTGACCACATGGAGTCGCAGCATGGCCAGGGATCATTGGCACTGGGGGTGGCGGCAGGAGTGTCACCAAGGGGCTGCCACCAATGGACCACCCCTGAGGTCCTGTCACTGGTGATGGCTTCAGTGCTGTCACCAAAGAAATGGCTGCAGGTTTGTCACCAATGTGCCATTCTCGAGGTTGTCACCAAAGGGGTGCCACCAATGTGCCCCTCCATGTGCTGTCCCCAAACTGATGACACCACAGCAGCATAACGGTTTGGTTCTCACATTCCAGAATGTCAGCAGGAGGGAGGCAGGGCAGGGACTGTTGGATGGATAGATGTCACTGTGTCCCTGTGTCCCCATGTCTCTGCCATCGTGTGGCCATGTCTGTGAGCAGCCATGTCCCCATGTCCTTGTCACTGCCATGTCCATGATCAGCCATGTCAGCGTGTTCCTGCGTCTCCCTGTTCATGTGCTCCCACGCCTTGTGTCACCCTGACGCAAAGGGGACATGGTGGGGACATTGGAGGGATGCGGAGGGGACAGGAAGGGGACACAGAGAGGACACGGAGCAATGATGGAGGGGACAATAAGAGGGGACATGGAGACACCAGTGACGGAAAACGGTGGAGCCGTGTGGAAGATGTGAAGTGTTCATGGATGGGACAATGAGAGGCATGGGGAGAGGACATGGTGAGGATGTGAGGAGTTCATGGATGGGACACAGAGGGGACACGGAGGGGCACAAAGGGGCCATATTCGGAACACAGGACTGCGGGAAGATGGGAATGTCGAACATAGGAATGTGGGAACACTCCCTTAACACTCGTGCTGTGCTCTGGCACTTCCTGAGGTTTTGGAGGAGGGACAGGGCCACATGTGTGCACTCAGTGGGGGTGGAAGGTGTTGGACCAGATGATCCCTGCCTGTCCCTTCCCACTTGGGATATTCTATGACTCTGTGGGAGTGCCCAGTGTCCTGTGCAGAGGCAGAAGTTGGACTGGCTGATCCTTGTGTTTCCCTTCCCACTCGAGACATTCCATAATCCCTGCCTGTCCTTTCCCACTCGGGATATAACCTGATCCCTGTGTGTCCCTTCTCCCTAAGGACACTCCATGATCCCTGTGTGTCCCTTCCCGTTCAGGAAAACTAATCCCTTGCTTGCTAAAATGGATAAATAGTAAACAGGTTTGGAGTTGGTGCTGGATTTATGGAATTCCACTGGACACCCAACTCTGGAAGAAATGACCCGTGTCTCTCTCCAGTGGGTCGTCATTGGTTTGTCGCACACTGGGAAGGGTTCCCATTTCTGCAGACAACAATGGGACAGGACTGTGGGAACACAGAACTGAGGGAACATAGGAGTGAGAGAACATGGGCACACAGGACTGCCAGAACATGGGAACACACAACCACAGAAATATGGGACTGCAGGAATGCAGAAACATGGGAACATGTAAGTATGGGAACATGGGACTGTGGGAACACGGGAACACAGAATTACAGGAACATGGGAATATGGGATTGTAGGAACACGAAAGTGCCAGAACACAAAAACACGTGACCACAGGAACACAGGAATGTGGGAACACAGGGCTGCAGGAACATGGAACAGCAATCCCACAAGACAGTGGGAATGTGGGAACATAGGAACAGGGAATTGTGGTAACAAGGGAACATGGGATTGCAGGCACTGCCAGAACACAGGAACACAGAACTGCGGGGACGCAGGAAAGTGGAAACACAGGACTACAGGAACATGGGACTGCAAGATGATGGGAATGTGAGAACACGGGAACGCTCCCTCAACGCTCGTGTGCACTTGAGGGGTGGTGAAAGGTTGGACCGGATGATCCTTGTGTGTCCCTTCCCCCCAGGACATTATCGGATCCTTGTGTGTCCTTTCCTCCTCAGGATGTTCTGCGGGAGCGCCCGGTGTCCTGTGCAGGGCCAGGAGTTGGACTGACTGATCCGTGCGGGTCTCTTCCCACTCGGGCCATCCACGATCCCTGGAGGTCCCTCCCTAATTGGGATATTCCCAGATTCCCTCATCCCCCTCAGGATATCCTCGGCATCCCGCCCCGCGCACGCGCGCTGAGCATCCGGGGCGGGGGCGCGCCCCGCGCACGCGCAGTGCGGCGGGAGGGGGGAGACCTCCCGCCATGTCGCAACGCTGCGGGGACCGCGATCGCGATAGGGAGCACGACAGGGAGCGGGAGCTACAGTGGTCGGCCCGCAGGATGGGTACGTCGCTGCTGCTGCAACTGTCGGCGCACGAGCGAGAGCTGGACCTCGTGTGCCTCGATCACAGCTACGCCAAGCCCTGGAGCGCGCACCCCGATGCCAGCGCGGCCCGGCCCGCCCGACTGCTCTTCATCACACCCCGCAGGCACCTCGGCACCGCCCCGTGAGACACCGAGGGGCTGAGGGGAGGACTGAAGGGGGAGAGGGGGAGGTCTGTGGGTGTGTCCTGAGGGGCTGAGGGGGCTTGCGGGGAAGGAGGGTCTTGAGAGAAGAGGGTGAGGGGTCTGAAGGTGGCCAGGGGGGTCCTGAGGGGCAGGTGGTGGGGCTGTGAGGAGCGAGTGGGTGGTCCTGAGGGAGCTGAGTGGGCCTGCGAGAGGAGGGAGAAGGGCCAGGGGGACCCTGAGTGGCAGGTGGGGGGCTGTGAGGGGGGCCTGTGAGGATCCTGAGGCGACTGGGGGGTTGAGGAACCTGTGGGGGTTTTGCGTGTCAGAGAGAGCTGTGTGGGGCTGGGGAGTCGATGAGAAGAGGGGAGGGGGTGCTCAGGGACCTCCCTAGGGGCTGGGAGCTTGTCTTGAGGGGCTTGTGGGGGTCTTGAGTGACAGATGGGTGGGCTTTGAGGGGAGTCGGGGCTCCTGTGGGTCTGGGGGGACTGCTGGGATCAGGAACCTGTGTAGGGGCTGAGAGCATGTCCTGAGGGGCTGTGAGGTGGGAAGAGGAGCTGTGAGGCAACAGTATGGGGCTGGGGGTATGAGGGAAGGATGGGGGTCCTGGGGGGTAGTGTGGGGTTTGTGGAACAGAAGGGTGGGGGCACCCTGAGGTCCCAGGGTGGACTGTGGGGTGGGTAGGAGGGTCGTCTGGGGTGAGAGGCTTTAAGGGGTCCTGAGGGACCTGTGAGGCAGGTGGGGGCTGTGAGGGGAGCCTGTGCTGTCTGTGAGGGGAGCCTGTGCTGTCTGTGAGGGGGAGCTGAGGGGCCTGTGTAGGGCTAGGGTCATGTGAGTGGTCCCATGGGATGGGGGAAGTTTTGGGGGGCCTGAGGGGAGGAGCAGGACAGGCCCTGAGGGATCTGTGAGAGGCTGTTGAGGGAAGGGGAGAATGCGGGCCTGGAAAGACAAGAGCAGGTTTGGGCATCCAGAGAGCTTGTTTTGTGGGCCCAGGTGGTTTGGTTTGGGGTCCAGGATAGGCTTGGTTTGGGGGCGCAAGGCCTTGGTTTGGGGGTGCAGGGGCTTGGTTTGGGGTCCAGGATAGGTTTGGTTTGGGGGTGCAGGGGTTTGGTTTGGGCATCCAGGGAAGCTTAGTTTGGAATCCAGGGGGCTGCCAGGGCACAGATCAGGAGTAACAGGGTCCGTGAATCTCAGTGCCCACCATAGCAGAGCCCAGGGTAACCCATCCCTGTCCTAAATCCATCCCTGCCCTAAAGCCTTGTTCCCTGGCAGGGAGGCCGACATGCCAATTGACGTGGAGACAGTGACACCCACCCCGGTGCCCCTGTACGACAACCAGAAGGCCCGGAGTGTGATGAATGAGTGTGAGAGGCACGTCATGTTCGCACGCACTGATGCTGATGCACCTCCGCCCCCTGATGACTGGGAGGAGCACGTCAACAGGTACCCAGGGACAGGGAGTTCTGGCACCCCGTGGAGTGCTGGGAGGGTTTTGGTGAGACTGGACACACAGGGATGTTACCAAACTGAGCTATGTTCAAGGAAAATGGATTTTTTTGTCCAAACTCATCTGGCTGCTGTGAAATCTGAGTGTGATGGTGGGGGGTGGCCCAGCTGGCGAACCTCTCCCACATGGCATCACAGAATCATTAAGGTTGGAAAAGACCTCTGAGGTCATTGAGTCCAACCTGTGCCCGATCCCCACCTTGTCACCCAGCCCAGAGCACTGAGTGTCACGTCCAGTTGTTCCTTGGACACCTCTGGGGATGGGGACTCCACCACCTCCCTGGGCAGCTGCTTCCAATGCCTGACCACCCTTTCCAGAAAGAAATTCCTCCAGATGTCCATCCCATGAATCCATCTCATGTATTCAGGGGAGGTTGGAACAGTGAGTCATAGAGTGATGGTACAGATCCATAGACTCATTTGGGTTGGAAAAGCCAAATTTTTAAGATCATTGAGTCCACCCATTCCACAGCACAGCCAAGGCCACTACAAACCCGTGTCCCCAAGTGCCACATCCACAGGGATGTTAAATCCTCCCAGGGGTGTGGACTCCACCCCTGTACCAGGGCTGAATGGCCTGTTCCATGAAGGAATTTCCCCAGTATCCAACCTGACCCTCCCCTGGCACAGCTTGAGGCTGTTTTCTCTCATCCTGTCCCTTGTTCCCTGGGAGCAGAGCCACCCCCCCCGGCTTCACCCTCCTGTCAGGGAGTTGCAGAGAACAAGAAGGTCCCCCTTGAGCCTCCTTTTCTCCAGGTGGAGCCCCCCCAGCTCCTTCAGCCCCTTCCCCACTCCATTCCCTTTTCTGGACACACTCTAGCCCCTCAGTGTCTGTATTGAGGTGAGGGCCCAGAACTGTCCCCAGGATTGAAGGAGCCTCAGCAATGCCCAGCACAGGCAGGGATCTGGGGAGTCATTGGATTACACGTAGATCCTCAGTTCAACCATGTTCCAATGTCAAAGAAAATGAGGATGTGCATAAATTCCACCCTGCGGAACCCTCCAGCCCACAGTGTTAACATTATGAGGAATTTGGTTGTTTTATGGACAGCAGCTCTCAGGCCCCAGGCATGTGTGTGACAGCTCCTGTTTGTCTCTCCCCACAGGACAGGGTGGACCATGGCCCAGAACAAGCTGTTTAACAAGATCCACAAAGCGCTGCAGTCGGACAGGTTGGCTCGCCTGGCCAACGAGGGGGTAAGAGTTGTTGTTGTCTGTCCTTCTCAGCAAAGCCAGGATGGAAGTCTTGGCCTTTGGATCATGTAGCCTCAAGGAACAGGCAGCTCTGGGCTTCTTTGAGCCATGATTTTTGTGGAATCATAGAATATCCTGAGCTGAGAGGGACCCACAAGGATCCTTGATCCAACTCCTGGCCCTGCACAGACACCTCAGCAATCCCACCCTGGCCCTGAGAGCGTTGTCCAAACACTCCTTGAGCTCTGGCAGCCTTGGGGCTGTGACCACTGCCCTGGGGAGCCTCTTCAGTGCCCAACCACCCTCTGGGGGAAGAACCTTGTCCTAATATCCAACCTAAACCTCCCCTGACACAGCTCCAGCACGTTCCCTCATGTCCTGTCACTGGTCACAGAGAGCAGAGATCAGACCTGCCCCTCAGGAGGAAGTTTTGACTTTCTGGGAGGGCTCCCCTCAGTCTCCACTTGCCTTCCAAGGACGGGTTTAGTCCTCATGGCCAGATGTTGGGCTTTGCTTCCAGGGGTCTTAGGGCTGCCCAAGCTAACACTTCCCTATGGATCAGGATGCATGTGACATGCTTGATTTTCCTCATGACTGTTCCTTTTGGATTTCCTGGTCTCCAGGCTTGCAATGAGCCTGTCCTGAGGAGGATAGCAGTGGATAAATGTGCCCGGAGGGTGCGCCAGGCCCTGGCCAGTGTGAACTGGGACACCAAACTTATCCAGTGGCTCCACACGACACTGGTGGAGACCCTCAGCCTGCCCGTGCTGGCCGCATACCTGGATGCTCTGCAGACCCTGAAAGGAAAGGTGATAAAAGCAGTGGGAGACTTGGCTGTCGTGGATGACCTTCTCCCTTTATCCAGCTCGCAGATGGAATTGTTATCCCTTGTTTTGTGTGTGTTTTCTCAGTCCCTCCTGGCCTCTGGTTTCAGATCCCCACGCTGATCGACAGGATGCTGCTCTCTTCCACGGCCAAGACAGGAGCAGCTGGGGCTGAGGCTCTGTCCCTGCTGCTCAAGAGGCCTTGGGACCCAGCAGTGGGTGTCCTGTCCCATAATAAACCAGTAAGTGCCTCTGGGGGGCTTGTGGGGAGCGAGAGGTCCCACATCATCTTTATTCTTCCTCTTCCTTCTACCTCTTCTGTCTTCTCTACTCTTTCCCCCGCATTAGACTTGCTCAGTAATGGGGAGTCCTTCTGTTGGGCATGTTCCCCCTGGACTATCCCAAGGGAGATTTGGCTTGGGAAATTTATACTCCTTTCCACCTCTGTCTTCTCCCTGGGCTCTTTTCCCCATGGTTTTGACTTTCTCAATGACAGGGAGTCCTCCTGTTGGGCACATTTGCCCTGGACTGTCCCAAACTTTGGCTTGGGAAAACAATCACTTAACAAGCTGTGCAAGGTCCCTCCTGCTTCCCTATGCAGGCCAGGCAGGCAGTGAGGTCCCTCCAGAGAAGCTGCTCTCCCTGACAGGTCTCTTTTTGAACTTTGCAGAGCAAGTTGCCTGGTTCCCCTCTCATCCTCATCGCTTCCTCTGGCCCTGCCAACTCCATGTTCCCCGCTTCCCGACGGCATCGCTTCTGGCAGTCACAGCTCTCCTGCCTGGGAAAGGTGTGTGGGCTCGGCTCTAGGGGAAGGACAGAGCTGCTTCCAGAAGCCTTTGGTGCACCAAAATCCTTGGAAAGCAAAGGCTGATACTTGCAGCCTCAGGGTTTGCCACTGGAGACTGCATAGGGATGGATTTGCCCAAATCCAATGTGTTTGAGGTTTTTTTGATACTGTTATTAAGGATTGATGAGGGTTCTGGTAGGAAGGGGTTGGAGAAGGGAGACTGGAGGTCATGTCAGTCCTCTTGGCTATGGAGCTGCTCACTCATCTCCTAATGAGTGTGTTTGATATACTGGAGTGAGGGGAGACGTTTTCTGGTGGGAATCCATGGGGAGTTCTCCATTTACTGTGGTTTTAGTAGCTAGAAATGAATGCTAGGGTAAAGAAGGAGAGAAAGCACGAGTTCATGTGTAAAATGGGCTCCGTTCTGTGCTAATTGTTGTCGGCACCTGCTGTCCTCAGTAAGGCCTTGGTTAATTCCTGATTTTCCCTCTCCATTGGCAGGTGATTCCCATTGCCACCTCCCTGCTGAACAATGGCAGTGGGGTAGGAGTGCTGCAGTGCCTGGAGCACATGATTGGGGCTGTGAGGGGCAAAGTGGCAGAGGTGAGGGAGAGGTAACGGGTTTATAAGGGAGTCTTTGTGCTCCCATTGACCTTATTCCCATTCCTGGAGGTGCTGTGCTACCCCAGGGCATCATCTCATTGTCTGTCCTGCTTCTGCATTCCTGTGTTTTTATCTCCTGTAGATTCACAACCACTTCTCTCACAAGCAGATCATCCTGATCGGGTGGAACACGGGTGCCTTGGTGGCCTGTCACGTGAGTACCTGATTCCTTTACATCGTCAGGGAAGCACAAGAAGGATACGGATCTGTTAGAGCAGGTCCAGAGGAGGCTGCAGAGGTGCTCCAAGGGATGGATCCCCTCTGCTCTGGAGCCAGGCTGGGAGAGCTTGGGCTGTTCGCCTGGAGAAGACCTCTCCAGGGAGACCTGAGAGCCCCTTCCAGTGCCTGAAAGGGCTCCAAGAGAGGTGGAGAGGGACTTGGGACAAGGGATGGAGGGACAGGACAAGGCAGAATGACTTCCCACTGCCAGAGGGCTGGATTAGATGGGATATTGGGAAGGAATTCCTCCCTGTGAGGGTGGTGAGGAGCTGGGATGGAATTCCCAGAGAAACTGTGGCTGGCCCATCCCTGGAAGTGTTCAAGGCCAGGTTGGACTGGGCTTGGAGCAACCTGGTTTAGTGGAAAGTGTCCCTGCCCATGGGACTGAATGGCCTTTAAGACTCCTCCAACCCAAATCCTTCCAGGGTTCTGTGATTCTCCCAGAGCCCACTTGGCAGCCTCAGTTCAGAGATGGATTTGAGAGGCTGTTACACTTGATGGGTTCTCCTTGTCCCTTTCCTCTTTCCGTGGCCTGCTTTTGACCAGTCTGTGGTTGTGGACTGTTAGCAACTTGAGTCATTTAACATTTTCTAATCACTCTTTTAATCTCCAAAGCCAAGTGTAGCTATGGAAAGTGTTTCTGTGCCTGGCACAGCAGCTTATGCTCCTGGGATGCTCTGTGCTGTGAGAATGCTGAGTGCTGCTCTTTCTGCCCAGGTTTCAGTGATGGAATATGTCACTGCCGTTGTGTGCCTTGGATTCCCACTGCTCACCGTGGATGGCCCTAGAGGGGTAAGGACCAGGTGGAGCTGTTGAAAGAACTCTGCTTTTCTTTAAACCTCCCTACATTGTTTCATGGAATCAGGCTTGGAAGTCCAGTGAAATTGGCATCTTTTTGCAGAACATCTGTGTGATTTGTCTTTGAAGGAGGTGTTGCATTTAGAGTAGGGACTGTTGCATTCCTGGTGGGATTCCTGATGCAGTAGCAGGTGTGAGAGGTGCTATCTGTGCATGTCTCGGCTGTGACCTGTTTTTGCTGGACGTGTAGATCCCTCGTTAACCATACCCTGGTTCCCTCATTAACTGTATCATTTAGCACCAGAGCTGGTTTATTCCTTTATGAGCTGAACAGTGTGTGACTGGCTTGGGAATAATTAGAGCTGTGCAAATGCAGTGGCTAATTCTGAGGGTGTTGGAAATCCATCTGGGAGGTGTTTGCTGGAGCAGTTTTCATCTGGACTCAGTACAGCTGTCAGTCCCATCGGGATTAACCCCAAGTGCCTCTTCAGGTGTTCAGCTCCAAAGATTCTTCATCCTGGCTCAACCCTTCCAGGTTGCAATTCCCTGTGCTCTTGCAGGATGTTGATGACCCCCTCCTGGAGATGAAGACCCCCGTCCTCTTTGTCATTGGGCAGAATTCCCTGCAGTGCAACATCGAAGCCATGGAGGATTTCCGGGAGAAAATCCGGGCAGACAACAGCATGGTGGTGGTGGGGGGAGCAGATGACAACCTCAGGTAACACCCTATCAGGTGGATACTCTCTTTTCCCAGGAATTCTGGGCAACATCTGGGCGTGCTGTGTAAATAAACCCCAGATTTGGTACTGGAACTAAGTGGGAATGGCATGAAAATGCTCCATACTTGGGTGAGTTTGGAATAATTGCACCAAAAAGCTGAGCCAGTTGTGTATGGGAATGGGGTTGCCTGATCTAGAGCTGGACCCAGAGCACAGATCAGGTTTTAGAGCATCGTATGAATCAGAAATCTCTAGTGGGAAAAATCAGTAAAGGAGAGGAAAGAAAAAAACATAAAATTCTGACACTGGGTCTGGAGAAAGAGCTCTCAAGTGTCAGATTTGCTTTGGCAAATGCTTTGGGATGCTGGATATTTTTCCTCAAAGTTTGTCTTGGCACTTCTGAGGGATTAATCTCAACCTTCCAGTAGCTGGTGCTCTTGGGTTGTGACATGAAGGCTCTTACTCAGGCCTTACTCAATGTGTAACTGGGTAAGGGACCCACCTTGTGTCACTTGAATCTTTCTCTCAGGTGAGGATGTTGTGAGCATGGAAGTGGAAAACCAAACATGTTGATTTCCATCTGGTTTTATTTCCCAGGATAAGCAAAGCCAAAAAGAAGTCAGAAGGCCTGACCCAGAGCATGGTGGACAGGTGCATCCAGGTAACCATGGGAATCTTCCCTTCACACCTCCAAAAAAAGGGGTAATCCCTGCCGAAATGTTTCAATGCCCAAAGGTTCCAGCCAGGATTGGTTGGATTGAAGGGAATCTGTCTCCTGAGGGGAATTTCGAAGTGGCTGTTTCAGTAGAGACATGAGATTCCTGGTGGTTCACCTTAAACAAGGAGCAGTTTCCTAAGTCTCTCAAGGGACACAGGTGGTATTTTTGGGGAGTTTGAAGAAACCATCCTATTTCTCTCCCAGGTGTCCGAAATCAGCGGGTTGTGAGTTTTAATGAGAAAACCAAAGTCTGTCTGTGAGGTTTTAGATGTTCTCCCTGTGGAATATTAGACCTCCAGAGCCTTATCCATTTGTCCCTTTGGGAATCTCATTCTTTGATTTGTCTGTGAGTTCATAGGGAATCTTCTTGCAGGATATTAAACCTCTAGAGCCTTATCCATTTGTCCCTTCAGGAGTCTCATTCTTGGGTCTGTCTGTGAGGTTTTAGGGATTCTTCCTGCGGAATATCAAACCTACAGAGCCTTATCCATTTATCTTTTTGGGAATCTTATTGCTCCTTTGCTTCAAGCTGTGAAGATCCATTGTTAGAGACCTGCCCACCTCTTAATCCAGCTATTTATTCCCTCCTCCCTAGGATGAGATAGCTGACTTCCTGACTGGAGTGCTGACCCGAGCCGAGAGCCACTCGAGCTCTGACCCCCGGGACCTGGATGCTGAGAAGAAGAAAAAGCCCCGTGACTCCACCAGGAGGGATCTATCCTTTGACTTGCCAGAAAGGAACAGCAGACCTACCTCCCCCGCAGCCAAAGTGCCAGCCTCGCCCTCAGGATCAGAGGTGGGAGCTTTTCCCAGGGTAATTCCAGCTGGGAAAGGCTGAGGTTGTGTAAAGAGGTACCTCTGTGCCACTGAAATATGTGGTGAGAGCTGTGATTAGTGTTGAAGATGGAGGTAAGAGGATATGGAGGAGTGATGACCTCAAGTTGTGCCAGGGGAAGGTTAGATTGGATATTAGGAAAAAGTTTTCATGGAAAGGGTTGTAAAGCATTGGAAGAGGCTGCCTAGGGCAGTGGTGGAGTGACCATCCCTGGAAGTGTTCAAAAAACACATGGTTGTGGCACTTGAGGATGTGTTTAGTGTGACTGTGGTGGTGGGTTATGGTTGGACTTGATGATTCTAAAGGTCTTTTCCAGCCTTAACAATTCCATTGTTCCAATGGCTTGTGGTGAGACAAATGAACCTTCAGAGATAGGTGTGCTCCAGCTGAAGGATTCCTGACACTCAGGGTTAAGACTGACTTGAGGAAACGTTGGGGTAAGAGGTGTCCCCCTCTTCCAGCAGGACTTATCCAGCGTCTCCAGCAGCCCCACTTCCAGCCCCAAGACCAAAGTGGCCACCGTGTCCCTCCAGAAGCCCCCCCCGGTGGGCACCACACAGCTCCTCAAGAGGCAGGTGCCGAGGGCAGACACAGTCCTGACACACAAGCAGGCACAAGGTAATTCCCTGCAGCTTTCCCACCCTTTTAGCATCCAGATTTTTGGTCTTTTTCTGTCCTAGTGTGTGGAGGTTTTTGTCTTCTGAGTCCTGTCTTGAATTCCAAGCTCCCCGTGGCAGCTTTTTCTCCAGCTCAGTCCCTGTCACTGCCATCTGAAGAGATTGGAGGGTTGGAATTATGTTGGGAATGATGTTTGTGGAGCTTGTGGAGTCTTCCTGCTGTTGGGAGTGGGAAGGACTTTCACTTTGGCTCATCAAATCCCTCTGTAGCCTTGCTCTAATCCTTTTGGAAGTGGGAGCCCCTTGTCCCGTGTCATGAATCCTTGAATCCTTGAAGGCTCCCTGGGAAGAGACTGAAGGTGCTCAGGAGAGAATAAAGATGCTCAGGTGATGTTTGAGGCTGTTGAATTGAGACTGAAACTGTGGGATTTAGGGAATTATAGAGTGATCTTGCAGTAAATGACTGTCCTGTTAGTGTTGATTTAAAACCTTTCTGTGCAGCTTCATTGTGGTGGTGAATGCCCAGAGTGTAGGAAGTGGTTTTGTGGATGAGGATCCTCCTGGCAAATCCCTGGGCAAGTTCTCCATCCTTCCTTCTCTCCTTATTTCTTTGCCCAGGGCAGACCTGAACAGGCTCATTGTTGTCTCCTGTGACCTTCCACATCCTCTGAAGCCTTTTCCTAATTCAAGGATAGACTCCAGGAGGAAGCTGAAGCTTGCATTTTCCTTAATTTCTCAGACAATGGACTGAAGGATTGTATTCCTTTGTTGTTGTAGCTGAGGGAAACAGTTTCCAGGTAGCACATGGGAGACAGGAGGAGAGTCTGTGGGTCTTTTTGGGTCTTTCGCTGTGTCGCGGCTCTCTGCTTTAGTCAGCAATGCTGCTGCTCCTGGCTGGAGCTGCTCAGGGATGTGCTGGCTCACGTCTCCCAGCTGCTCTCAGCTCCTTGGTGCAACTGAGCCAAGCTTAGCTGTGCTCTTCCAACCAGGCCTGCTCTTGTTTCCAGGGCCTTTTCACAGTGGCTGTGGGGCTGGAGAGGGCTCCAGGTGAGAGGTGGAATGAGGAGGAGGTGGCTGTGTCTCCGTTGTGCCTGTGGCTGGATGAGTTATGTCCAGAGCTCTGTCTCTGCTCCAAGGTCTGTCTGTGGTGTCCCTGGAGCTCCCTGTCCCCTCCAGAGATCCTGTGATCCTGTAATTCTCTCTGATTCATTTCAGCTCAGTTTGCTGCTTTTCTGAAACAAAACATGCTGGTGAGGAAAGCTCTTCCTCCTGGCACCTCTTCATGTCTCTTTGGTGAGTATCCTCTCACTTCCCGCTGTCTTTCTTCCTATCTCCCTCCTCTCTGTCTCTGCTCCCTTCTTCCATCATCTTCCTCTCCCCTTGCATTGATTTGGGGATGTGGCCCAACGTGTCCCCTTGTCCCCCTGCTTTTTGCTTCCTCTTTGCTGTATTTGGAGCTGGAGCCAAGGGCCCATTTTACCTGGGAGCTGTGACTTTTCCTGAACTCTTCCTTGTTCCCAGTGGATAAAGGCAGTGTCTGGCAGCTGGTTTACTCTGATGGACTAAAGCTTTGTGCACGAGTTTAACCCTTTTTCTTTGCTGGGGGTGAGAAGGGGACATGGACATCAATCTGAAGAGCCCATGTGTGGTTGTGGTGGAGCATCCCAGACACGTGGGAGAGAAACAAGGGACAACCAAGTGACTCAGAAGGGACACATGGAGCAGCTTTGCTTGGTCTGAGGGAATTAAAGCAGAGAGGTCAGGGAGGGGGAAACTGTGATGGATTAGGGAGAGGGGTGGCTTTGAGAAGCTGTGATAGATTGGGGAGAGGGATACTGTCTGGACCAGGAGACATGTGGAAATGAGCGCTCCATAGTCCTGGAGTCTCTCAAGTTGAGCACAGAGGTAACTGAGTGTGTCATGCTCTGAGGGTTTGGAATCAAGGGGCAAAATCCATAGTATCTGAAGATGTGTTTTACTATCACAAATGACAGTGAACGTGTGGATCTGGGGTTAGGAGGGCAGGCAAAGTGGAAATCCAAGGATTTGGGAGACTGTGGTGGTGTCATATGAGTATGTCAGTACTCCATTAGGGTGCTGAGAGCTGACATGGGTGAGAAGTTCCTCTGCCACCCCAAATGCTGTTGCCTTTAACTCTCCAACCATGGTAATCAACCCCTGAGGCAGGTATTGCCCCAGGCTGGTGGTTTGAAAGGTTTCTTTCCCTCTTGAGCCTGGTTTAGGGGTTTCTTTCTCCCTGGAGCCTCACTTGGAGCTCTCCCCTGTGCCATGAGGGGAGAGAGCACACTTGGAGCCCTGCAGGGGAATCCCCAGATGGTGGGAGCTGTGGAGAGCCTGGCACAAGCCTGGGGGGGCTGTTCATAACTTCAAAAGCCAGTTAAAATCTCTGGGCTTGTTAATGCCTGAGATGTGAGGCAGGAAGGGGGGTGGAGCTTCATGGATCCACAAGGAAGAACAGGGTCCTCCCTGGAGTGGTGGGAACACAGAGGGACGTTGGGTCACTGTTTGTTGACGCTTTGAGGGACACCTGACACCTGTGCACGTGCCTTTCACTGTCCTGCTTGACTGGTGACCCTTGGATGGGGCTGTGGGGCCTGCAGGCTGTGCACGGCTCCGAGGACTCTCTGGATGCATCTGGGTCTGGATGGTGCATGTTTGGAGGAGGGCAAAGGCATGGAAGTGTTGCATGAGTGAACAGGCCTCAGGTCCAGCCATGGAGAGCAGGACAGCAAGCTTGGCACTTGTCTTGGGGACCAGAGCAGCCCCAAAATGCTTGGAGCTGCCTGAAATTTTGGGATTTGACTGCAATCCTGTCCTACATCCACAGTTCTGAGGTGTGTAGGTGGTACACAGTGTATAAATATATACGTACACACACATGTCTATATCTATTTTATACAATATATCTGCACCTGGATATTTATAGATAAAAAGGGATGTACATCTTGGCCTCTGGGCTGTGGAATACATGGCTTGGATGCCCAGGACCATCTGGATATAGGGAATTCCCAGCATTTCAGGCTGGACTGGATGATCGTAGGGGATGCTGGATGGGCAGGATGTGGCAGCTTGTGGCTATGTCTTGTTCCTGAGCTGTTGTGGCTCCCCTGTGCTTTTTCACAGGCTTTGGCCCTGGGAAGTTTATGCTTTAGGGAGGATGGAATGGATGTGGCACATCAAGGATGTGGCAGCAAAATGACACATTGGTGTGGAAGAGAACTCTCAATATGTGGGTTTTCTCCCCAAGTACCAGTGTGGGGCTTTGAGGGGCTTGGCTTTGCTGCAGCACCTTTTCTGCTTTGCTTGGTACCTCCCGAAAACCAGCCCAGCTCCAGGAAGAATAATAGGTGTGCAAATCCCTTGGCTGTGTTGGAGGAGCAAGTAGGCTGAGCTCTGATCCTGCACCATCTCTGCAAGTCTCCACCTTGATCACCTCACCTGGAAATTAGGGATGTTGGAGGGACCTTTTGCCAGGAATTGGATGTGCCACGCTTTGAAATGAAAAGTGTTGATGTGGAGGTGTGGTATCACTGTCCACATCCATTTCCCTTCTCTGCAGAGGCAAGACAGATGTTACATCCCATCCTGCCTTAGCCTGTGAGTAGCTTAAGCCAAATCCTGGCCTTAACTCAGCACAGGACAGGCAGGAGCCAGCTGAGGTGGAAAGGAAAGCGTGTTCCTGGTGCATGGGAGTGGGCAAGGCTGACATGGAGGGAGCTGAGGAGGTGTGTGCATGGGCATGTGTCCCTCCTGTGCCCAGAGGAGCAGCGCTGACCTAGAGGTGCTCAAACAGCTCCTTCTGTGTCCCCCAGTTCCGGTGCCAGAGCCCTCGGAAGGGGCTGAGAAAGATGATGTGCGTTTGCAGCTGAAGAGGCACCAGCCCCCCAGCCCGACCCAGTGCTCCAAATCCTCCAAACGAGCCAAAATCAAGGTGACCATTGTCTCCCACGGGGATGCTGCTGCCATGGGCACTGGAGCTGCCCTCACCACCCAGGCAGAAAGTGAGTTGTGGCTGCACAGCTGCTTCTTAACCCAAAAACGGGGCCCTGGCTGTGCCCAGACCTGCCCTCAGGGGCACCTGCAGGGAGGGGAGGGAGCTGTGATTTATTGACCTATTGCTGCTATTTTTGGAGGAGTTTGCTGCAGAAAAGGTGGTGGCTCGAGGTGTGAGTGGCTTGGGGGCAGCTGGGGGAGTGTGACATGTTGGGGCTTGGCAGGAGCCTGTTTTCCATAGCAGTTGGAATTGCACGTTCCAGCAGAATGCTTGACTGCAGCCTGGAGCTGGGATGTGAATTTTACACCTTCCTGTGGTCTTACACCTTCCTCTGGTTTTACACTTTCCTCTGGTCTTACTCCCTCCTTCCTCTGAGTGTGGACCTGCTGCTGGAAGCAGGATGCTGGTCCTGCTGGACCCCTTGCTCCACGTAGGTCGGGTGCATCTCTGGTTCCGCTCCTCCCACCTGGAATATGCTCCTGCTCCATGTTCCTCCCTTTCGAAAACCTTTGTGTGTTCAGACACTTCAGCCCCGTGGGGCCTGGAGTCTTGGCACAGCACACAGTTGACGCACATATAAAAATCCCAGTTTTCCTACCTCTGCATCTGGGAAGACCCACCACAATACATCCTGTATCCACGGAGAGGTGATGTGCTCCATCTTCTTCCCCTTGAGCCTTTGGAAGAGAGGCCAAAAGCTTTGGCTGCTGTTCCCTGTGACCCTGAAGGATGTTTTCTTGTCTGGAGTGTGTGTTTTCCTCCTGCCAGAGCTCCAGATCCATAAGGTTATGGACTGAAAGTGGCTCCGTTCTGCTCAGAAATCAGAGCTTTTCCAAGCTGAGAAATAATTCTGCTCCTTTCCAAGCACCTCTTTGCTAATTTAACAGTTGTTTTAAACTGTGAAAGTACCTAAATCCACATCGTTTTGGAAGGTTACAGTTGATCTTCGGGCAGCTTTGAAAATCTCTGCTTTCTGGAGTCTTTTTTTATTTTATTTTATTTAATTTTCCAAACTTTACTTCTTTTCACAGAAAGGAAATGAATTACAGAAGTAAAACATGAACCAAAACAAGAATTCCCTCTTACCCGGTGTGAGCAGTTGGAAAGCACAAGACAAACACAGTTGTATCCCAAAAAACACCGCAATAAACAAATCTCGTGACTCGTCGCATCCCTGTGTATTTTGTAAAGTGTCTTTAATTAAAGAATCCTTACAAAATCCATCAACCAGATCCCAAAAATCCATTGAAGTGGTTCAACTGTGCCATGATGAACTTAGGAGGGGATTAGTGGAGACAATGTTTAGGAGATTTGGATTTGGTGTCGAGGGACTGAGATTCCCGAGACTTTGGAAGCTGATTCCTTCAATCTTGGCTGTCGTTCCACAGTAGTTTTGATTGGACTTTGTTCTTTGGGATGTGTGTTTTTCCTGGAGAAGATGTTCTGGGGGCAGGATGAGCCCACGGCCGTGCCTGTGGGTACTTGTGTGAGAGGGGGATCCATAAAAATTCCCTAAAGCCCCGTGGAGGAGGGAAAATGAGGATTGTCCTTTTTCTCTTGCAGTTGT
This sequence comes from Corapipo altera, assembly GCF_003945725.1. Taxonomy (NCBI): domain Eukaryota; kingdom Metazoa; phylum Chordata; class Aves; order Passeriformes; family Pipridae; genus Corapipo; species Corapipo altera. Next base: position 42,196 of record NW_020885172.1, read on the forward strand.
CTCTGGAAAGCCGGTGCCCATGGCCGTGTCTGGAGCAAAGGAGCTCTCGGGGCTGCTCTCCACCCCCAGGTTAGTGGGAATTTGGGATTTATGAGCTGTGAGTCTCTTCGACGGGAAACACCACAACAGGGCAGTCCTGCATATGGAGCTTTCTGGTTTCTTGCTTCTCACTGGAATGTTCTGCCATGTGGCAGGAGGCTTTTGGGCTCCTGAAAACTCATTGTCACCTGGGAGTTGAGCCTGTGAATGGCAGAAATGGGCGGAAGTAGAAGGTATTGTGGCTGTTGGGTTATGTTTTATGTAGTTCCCCAAATTCAGGTTATCTGTTTTTTGAATGACTGGGGTGACTTTGGCAGAAATTCAGTGTTTAATCCTTCCCTTAATTCCCTTTGACAGTCAAACTTTTATTTTCCCAAAGACAGGGAAAACCCTCAAAGTGACTCATGAAGATCATTAACTGCCCATAGGGATTTCTGTTGGTGGATGAATCTCATGTTGATGCCTGTTTTCCCTTCTAATTCAAACCCAAGCTGTGAGCAACCAGACTGACTGATCTTGTTGCCCAGAGAGACTGTGGATTCCCTATCCCTGGAAGTGTCCAAGGCCAGGTTGGACAGGGCTTGGAGCAACCTGGTCTGGTGGAAGGCGTCCCTGGGTGGAACTGGATTTGAGGTCCCTCAAATGGGACCCAAAATGTTTTGAGATTCTGTGATCTGTGAGAGGAGAAGAGTTGTTTTAAATAGAAAGTAGGTTTTAAACAGGAAGAGTATTGCTTTGGGGTCAACGACTTTTGTGTAGGGTGACCCAGAGAGGTGCACGCTTGTAACAAGCCCTTCCAGTTTGGAAATCCATGGATTTTGCCAGAGGTGCTCCTGCAGTGGAACAGGGAAACTTCCCTTGGACTTGATGATCTTAAAGGCCTTTTACAACCTTAACAATTCCGTGATTCTCTTGCTTTGGGTTTTTGTAGCTGAACTCCCTTCCTCCAGGAGTCCTGCTGGTTGTTTGGGTTGGTGCCATCTGTGTCCCTGTGCAGTTTGTCACTGACGGGAGCCTCTTTCTTCTCTTTTAGGCTGAGTTCAGCAGCAGAGGCGCCACTAAGCCCCGCTCCAGCTGGAATTCCCAGTAGCACAGCTCCCAGTGCATTCCATGCCCTGCAGAGCAGGCTGGTGGCCAGCAGCACCCACGGCCTGCAGGCCCAGCCAGCCAGTGCCCTCCAAGGTATCCACCTCCCCATGTCTTTCCCGGGAAGGTAAAAGGTAAACCAGGTTCAAAATCACTCAGTGGAGGCTCTTCCTTGCATTCCCTGGTTGCTTTGGGTCTGGTTGAGGCAGGATTTGTATGGATTTGCTGTGGAAGATGCAGTGGGATGCAGCAGCTGACCTGATAATTGTATCACTTGTATGTAATGATGCCTTGAAACACCAAACCCGACCTCTTCTTGCATCTTGGGTTTCAAAGGTGACCCCATTTATAGCTGCAGCAGTGGAATGAAGCTGTGCTGGGGGGATTTAGGTGGGATATGGGGAAAAGGTTCTTTCCCCAGAGGGTGGTTAGGCACTGAACAGGCTCCCCAGAGTTTGCTCGTGGCCTCAAGGCTGGTAGAGCTCAAGGAGTGTTGGGACAATGCTCTCAGGGACACAGTGGGATTGTTGGGCTGTCTGTGCAGGGCCAGGAGTTGGATCCATGATCCTTGTGGATCATCCAACTCAGGATATTCCATGATTCTATGAAACATGTGGCACTATGTGTGTAGAGCAGTTTGGAGGATTCCCGCCAACCTCGGGTTTCTGCTCGTTAAAGAGCAGGTTTCCAGCCATGGGACACACCTGGAATTTCATGCTGCTGAATTCTTCAAACCTGATTTGATTCTTTTCCTGGATTTTTTTCTTTTTTAGGAGCAGCATCTGCCAGCAGCCTGCTCCAAGGGCTGAGCTTCAGCCTGCAGGACATTGGGACCAAGACATCCACCCTCCCTGCCAGCATGGCTGCTGCTGGGCCACCTGTGCAGGTATCCGCTGGAGATCCCACAGGGAAGCTGTGTGCAGGCTGGAGTTAGAGGGAACTTGGACAAGGCCCTGTTTGCTCCAGGACCAGGGGAGATGAGGAGGGGAGGCTCAGTGACAGGTCTAGAGAAGGGGTCTGTGGGAAGGTGTTTCTAGGCAACCTTCTAGAAAATGCTGAGTTGGAGAATGGATTTAGAGGAATCAGGGATCATTCTCCTAGATATTCCGGGAAAACACACACCTGTGACCTCTCACTGTACTGCTCATCCCTTCAGTGTGAGGTGATTTCATGCATGGCTTCATTTGGAGTGGGCTCAGTTTCTCCCAGTCATAGTATCAAGCCGAAATGAGATGTGCAAACTGGAAGGGACAAGTTTACTGGCATTTAGACCTGCATGTGACCAAGAAAAAAGTGGGAAAACCATGACCTCTAACACCTCTGGCTTCTGTGGGAGGGAGAGGCTGTGCCACCGCCTCATCCCCTTTCCTTCCAGGTGCTCAGTGCTGCTGCTTGTCCTTGCAGAGCTCAGCTGTGAAGGCTCCCACAGCCCTGCAGAGCCTCAGTGCCATCACCACAGACACGGGCACCATCGTCCGCACCATCCCTGTGCCCACCTCCCTGGCCCTGGGGGCCTCAGCCAGCGGGAAGCCCTCGGCCATCCACCAGCTGCTGACCAATGGGGGGCTGGCCAAGCTGGCCAGCAGCCTACCAGGGCTGGCCCAGATCTCCAACCAGGCAGCAGGTGAGGGACATGGGGGCAGGGAGGCATCTGGAACACCCCCGAGAGTGAGGAAGAAGGAAGGACTGGGCTGGAACACCCCACCACCCTGAGAGTGAGGGATAAGGAGGCAGGGAGGTGCCTGGAGCACCCTGAGGGTGAGGGAGAAGGGGGGCTGGAAGGTGATCCAGGTACCTGGAGCACCCTGAGACCAGCGTTCCCAAACCTTTTTCCTTATGGACAACCACATGTGCTGGCAGTTTCCAAGGAGCCACCTCTGATGAAAAGGCTTCTGGTGCCCCCCAAGCTGCTGATTGTGGCTTCCACAATCCCTCTGTCTCAGGGACATCTCCCATGTGTGTTTTCCAGGCCTGAAGGCGCCCACGACCATCACTGTGACCCTGCGAGGGCAGCCCGGCCGTGTGAGCACCCTGAGCCAGGCAGCCATGGGGATGATCCAGCCCCAGCTGGAGGAGCAGCCCATGCAGACACAGGGCCCTCAGGTAATCTGGGATACCCTTCCCCACGGAACATGTCCATCACTGCTCACCTGAGCTGTTTCTGACTGTCGCAGTCCAAGGGCAGGTGTGGCTGTGGTGGGGAAAGTGTTCTTGGTCACATCTCTTGGGTGTGATGAGTTGGTGGTTGAGAAGATCCAAGTCATCATCATGTCTGTGTCAGGGTTGATTGTGCTTGATATCACAGAATCATGGACTGGTTTGGGTTGCAAGGGACCTTAAAGCTCATCCCATTCCACCCCCTGCCATGGGCAAGGACATCTTCCACTAGACCGGGTTGCTCCAAGCCCGATCCAGCCTGGTCTTGGACACTTTCAGGGATCCAGGGGCAGCCACAGCTTCTCTCAGAATTCCATCCCGCCCCCTCCCCACCCTCACAGGGAAGAATTCCTTCCCAATATTCCATTTAACCCTACCCCCTGACAATTGGAAGCTATTCTGCCTTGCCCTATCCCAAGTCCCTCTCCAGCTCTTGGAGCCCCCTTTAGGCACTGGAAAGAGCTCCAAGGTTTTTGCAGGGCAACCTGTGACAGGGCCTCCCCACTCTCCCAGGGAACAATTCCCAATATCCCATCTAAACCTTCCCACACTAATACTGCACCAAGGGAACCTCCAGCTACACTTGGAAAACTGCCATCAGCATGTTACTGAATCCCCAGGTAAAAATTACCCTTCAGGTGAAGCCTTTGGATGGAAGTTGGGTGAGTACAAAGAGCAGCAGCCAGAAATCCTTTGGTTGTCCTGTTAGAGCTGACATTGCATCTGTCATTGCTGGGAGTTCCCATGCAAAATCATGGTTTACTGCTGGTTGAAGCTCAGATTTGGGAGCATCCACATCCTTCTCAGTTTCTTTCAGTCACTGAGCTTAGAACCTGGCTAAGGCAGAGCTCAGAATCCCAAGCTGGTGCCCCTCAGATCCCCCCTGAGCACCAGGGGAGTAACTTGTGTAGGTCTGAAACTCCTCATCCATGTGGGAAACAGCTTTTGTGCTTTTCAGTAAACATCAGAGCTGCTGTGCTTCCCTTCATGTCCTTGTTACCTTTGAGACCCCCTAAATACCCAGGAGAAGTGATGGAACTTGACACAGATTGACTCCAGGGTTGAGTGGTTTAGAGAAGGGTTAATTTTTTATGTGGTGCCACTTGAAAGTGGATATTTGATCCTGAGCTGTGACTTTTCCCTACAATGCTGAGCTTGTGTGTTGAAGGCAGGGCTTAATTGTGTGACTGGTGTAAGAGTTGCTTCAAAAGCAAACTGAAAGCTGCCTTTTACAGGAAATGGGGTGAGCTGTGTGTTTTTGTAACTAATTATAGCCCTTGACATCAGCTCCCTGTCCCTCTGGCGCAGAGGGTTACGTAATCCAGGGCTTCCTGGAACAGACTGGATTTACAAAAGGCTTTGGGGGATAATGCTGGGGGCTTAAACTCTTGTGTTTTCAGCAGTAGCCAGAGCTATTGTTGGTTGTTCCCTTTGAAATTCCAGCTGGGCCTTTGCAGGAAGCTGGAGGCCATTTCAACTGGTTGAGGATTTCAACTGTGCCTGAAGCATCTGAGCTGCACTTTGAGGGGGTAGCTTTCCTTCCCCCTAGGCATCAAACAGGAGGTGGGAGATTCAGGAATCTCCCTGTGGAGTTTGGTACAAATGCTTCCTGTGAGAGCAGAAACAAGAGTGTTTTATGTGGCTTTACGCTGAAAATACAGGTTAAAACTTCAGCTTCTCTTTTCAAGAAACTGCTCTGTGGGGCTTTAAGGGTTGGGTGGGTTTCCTCTGGCACTGTGGTGACATCCTGGGAGCAAGCTTCAGGGACTGAGGTGATGCTGGATCACAGTTCTGTTTTCTGCCAAGATTTACACAGCCAAGTCTGGAGCTGCAAATCTGGGCTGAGTTTTGGGGTCTCCTGCAGAGGGCATGAGGAGACATGATTTCAGCCCTTGTAAGCAGGTGGGAATACCTTTCTTACCCTTTCAGCTCCTGGGGGGAGGAATATTATTTACAGCTAAGGGAACACCATAAAATTGCTGCACAAGGCAGAAAAATCCAGGTGTAACCTGCCTGGGCATCAGGTGATGCTCAGACTTGAGCTGGAGCTCTGCTGGTTGGTGGTGGTGGAGGAAATCAGATTGGATCAGAGGAATCGATCCAAAAAGGTGGATATCTGCTGGAAAGGCCACTTTGGAGTGTGAATTGTCAGCACAGCACTGGGAGGGCAGCCAGGAGAGCACAGACTGCACAGGTCAGGCACATGAAACAGACCCAGAGGCACATGAAGAACCCCTCAGGTGTTGGGAGCTCTCCATCTTGAGATACAAATCCCAGCTTCCCAGCTGTCCCAGTACTGGACATCTGGTGGCCCCTGGTGCTGTGGGACCAGCTGATTCTTGTCAGTTTATCTTTTACAAGCAAGAGGGAAGAGCTGCTGATGTGGAGGATGGTATGGCTGTTCCAGTTTCTGCTGGTGTCACTGGTGTCATTGTTGGGTCTGTACCAGGTGGGAATCACTCCTGAGCCTCTGGTTGTTGCTTTACTACAGGAAAATCCAGAGCTTGGTGATGTCTCTGACAGCCAGAGATGGAGAGATGGTCAGAGCCATTACATTCCACTCTGGAAAAGGCAATGATCCTTGGGGGATCTGAGCAGGGAGGTTTCCTTGGGGAATCTGAGTGGTCTGGGAGTAGAGCGGTGCCAGTTTTCGTCGTTTTGGTTTCCCTGCCTGGGTTGTGCCAGCGCTGGGGTTTGTTTTGGGGTTTCACTCCGGAGAGTGGACCAGGCCAGGTCCTTCTGTTCAGTCCGGAAGAGCTGAAGGGTGCAGCATTGGGATAATCCCAGTGCTCTCCATGTCCCCATCCCAGGCTTGGCTCAACTGCACCTCCAGCCCTTGATTTTTGCTTCACATGAAGCAACATTTGCTTCATGGCCAAGATGCTTTTGGGGGGCACAATTCCCATCAGCTCCCAGGGTGAGCACCATGTCCCCCACTGCTGATCCTCTCCCCTTCTCCACAGTGACCACCACCAGCCCCATGAAGACCCTCTACGTCATGTCAGCCGCCAGGCTCTCAGCTCTCACCAAGCCTGGGATGAGTGAGGCTCCTGCCATGCCCCTCACACTGCTGGGCATCCAGCCTTCCTCCTCCTTCTGTTCCTCCTCCTCCACTGGTGCCCTCCCCTTTGCTACCCTGGTGCACCCCAAGGTGGGACCTGCCCTGCAAAGCCCCTCCAGGATGCTCCTCCTGACCCTAGGGAAGGGTGACAGGGCCCTGGGACACCTCAGGGAGAGGGTCAGCCTAGCCAAGAGCCACGTCCTGGGGCCCCTGGAGACCCTGGGGAGGGCTCCCCCCATGGTGGACAACGGCAGCACCATCATCCACCCCAGGGAGGCTCAAGCCAACAGACACTTAGTGCGCATCCTCAGGCTGGACAGCTCCTCCAGCATCACCCGCCAGCCATAGGGACCCCAGGGACCCACAGGAAGGCTGAGGGGTGGGAAAGGAGCAGCCCTCTGGGCAGAGGAGTGATGTTTATCTGGGTTTGTTATTGTTTAATAAAAATTTCCTTTTTTATTCTTCTGTGCTGAGTTTGTGGCCACAGCCCCTCCAGAGGCAGCTGGGGGGAACTTGTGGTGAGGGTGGATTTCTGGAGTTGTAGAGAAACGGAGGGACAAAATAGGAATGGATACAGGGAAGGATCTACATTGTGGGTCCTGGGAGCAGGGGGGCAGCTCCTCCTGTACCTCCCTTATAGAATCAGGGAATCATGAACAGGAAGGATCATCCATCCATCTCTGGGCCCTGCACAGACACCCCAACAATCCCACCCTGTCCCTGAGAGCATTGTCCAAACACTCCTTGAGCTCTGGCAGCCTTGGGGCTGTGACCACTGCCCTGGGGAGCCTCTTCAGTGCCCAGCCACCCTCTGGGGGAAGAACTTTTTCCTGATATCCAACCTAACCCTGCCCTGACACAACTCCAGCCGTTCCTGTCACTGGTCACAGGGAGCAGAGTCAGAGCTGCCCCCAATGAGCTCTGCCCTCAGTCTCCTCCACAGGGTTTCCCACCTCTGGATAGAAGACTCAGCTGATTCGTCGTGCTTTTGGGAATATTTATACTTCCTGAAAAAGGCTCAGCTTTGATCTGCCCTGAACCTTGACAGCCTTTACAGCTGCATTTCCATCAGACACCTTGAGCTTGAACCACCAGCTGTGATGAGACTTTTGTGGATCTCTGGGATAATCTCAACGCTCCCCATGTCCCCATTCTAGGCCGTGGCTCTGCTACACCCCAAGCCCTTGACTTTTGCTTCCCATGAAGCAACATTTGCTGGCTGAGATGCCTTTGGGGAGCACAGTTCCCATCAGATGGAGACCCATGGAGCCAGGACAGCCCATCCAAGGGCAGGAATGTGCTGAAATCTCCACTCACTTCCTCATCCTTCCCAGGGACTTGTGCAGCCTCTCACACACCAGATGACAAGGAGCGGCATTTTTGAGGATGCTGAGCTTTGCCACCATCCCAGACTCTGCTGGACCTGGTGTTCCCTTTTCCCTGGGCTTTTAGGGAAAAAAAGGGTAAGATTTTACTTAGCCAAAAATCTGGGTTCAACCCAGGCAAAATTTCCCACAGGAAAAGTTGTGGGTATGGGATGAGCTTGAGCCCAGGTTTGCTGATGGATTCCACCAAACATGGAACCTTCTCTCCAAGCTGATGGTGAAAACATCTGGGATGAGCTTTGATCTTCTCTAGCATCCCCACAAACACAACGAGGGTTTGCTGTCACTGCTGTGGTTTCGAGCACCTCAACTTTTTCTGAAGCCACAGTTTCTAAGGCTGAGACATTTTTAGGGATGTGGTATCTCCAGTGGCCTCACTCCCAGGTGTGACAAGCTCTTGATGGGACAACTGTGGCCATATCCTTGCTCCCAAACTAGGGTGTGTAAAACTTCCCATGGAGGATCCAGGAGTGCTTGAGTCCATGGTGCTCTTCCCCAAGAGCCTCCAACATCATGGAGTGATCAGTGCTGCCTGGGAACAATTAATTCCCAATTTCTATCCCAAAACTTGGCCTTTCCATGGATGCAGCAGTGTGGCCTTTCAAAGCCAGAACAATCTCCAGGGCCAAGGAAGTGCCACCATCCCTCTGCCCTTCCCGCTGTCCCTGCAGATAGGGAGCAGCTGATGTGAGTGCTGTAGCTCTGACAAAGCCTTTGGATCATTTGCAGCAGCTCAGCTGGAACTCCTGGAAGCAAAAAGCACCTGGAGAAGAAGCTGGAAGAAGCTTGGCTGGTTCCCACTCGGACACACGGCTGTTCCATGGAATGGCTCTGATTCCCCCAAAACTGCTGTGGGAAAGCATCTCCTTTTGGAGGGAGGTCTCAGCCCTGGGGCTCCGTGTTTAGGGTGAGGATCCCCCCAAACCCTGCCCTGATCACAGAAATCCAGGACAGCCCAAGCACCGCCAGGTTCAGACCATCTAGGCAGGTTTATTCCAGGCCCAGCTTCGCCAGGTCTGGAGCATTTTCCAGGCAGACACCCAAACCCTGAAAACCCTCTGGAGCCCTGGTTAGAGGCAACGATTAAACCTCCAAATTACATGGAGGGGGGCCTGGGGAGTCTCCAAAAATCCAGGCAAGGAGGGATGAGAATGACCATCAACCGGCTCAGCCCTGGCAAAACACAAACCTCCAGCATTCATTTTGCTCCCTTTTTATAGGTGTGTATATAAAATATATATAGAACTATGTGATATGTAATTAAGTCACCACCGTAACAAGGTTGGATACAAACAGCTCAAGATCAAGAGTAAAGAGTAAAAATGACTCGGTCTAGATTGTCCCCTCTCAGCCCCGGAGCGGTGATGGCCCTGGCACTTCCCGGTGGGGCATCCTGGCCTTTCCCTCCTCCACAGGATGGAATTCCTACAGCTTGGTGTGGCGGTGGAAGGCTGGCACGTGCTGGGAGCCATAGGAATGGTGGCTGTGCCATGGGTAGGACCGGTGGCGCAGGGAATTCCTGTAGGAATTGGGGTAGTGCCCGGGGCTGGTGCCCAGCGGCCGGCACAGCTCCGGGGGCTGCGTGGAGCCCACCACCAAGGGGCTGGGAAAGGCCGGGATGACAAAGGGGTTGGCAGAGAGCGCAGGGGCCACAGGCACACCCTGAGTTTTGAGGTGCTCCAGGGGGCTCCCGAAGCTTGGCGGGAAGTGCAGTGCAGCAAAGCTGGGACTGGCCACCACGGCCTTGGGCTTGGCCAGCCCGCGGTGGCCCCCCGGGGGGCTGGAGCCCATGTCCCTGCCCTCGGCCTCCCTGGGGAAGGGGGACACGGCACCAAATTTGGGGCCAAAGGGCTCCTCATCATCCTCCTCCTCCTCCTCATGGCCATGCCTGGCCCTGGCAGCGGGTCCGGCTCCGGGGGGGCACCCAGGCCTGCACGGCAGCCCCCTGGCTCTCCCACGCTTTGCTCCGCAGGTCCTGGGGCTGCTCTGGCTCTGGGAAGGCAGGAGGCGGCTCCAAAAAATCCTTCAGGTTGGAGAAGTACCCCCAGAGTGGATGGGGGGCACTGGGCGGGAGCCCCTCGCTGCGGTAGGCATGGAAGTAGCCAGTGAACACGGCAGGTGCCGGACGCCCATTCTCGGCCCGGGGGCACCCCTGGGTGTCTGTACCCCCGGGGGATGTGCTGGTGGAGGGTCCCACCTCATTCCTGATGCTCGGAACTGTATCCTGAGCTCCCGAGGGCTCCGGGCTTCTCTCAGGGGCCGGCCGGGGCGGGTTGTGGCTGGTGGTGGCAGCGCTTGGTGCCCACCGGCCCTCGAGGCAGTGGCGTTTGTGGCAGCACCGGGACTCAGCCTCGCTCACCTGGGCCAGCAGCTTCTTCTTGGCTAGCGGGGACATGATGGGGTGGTTCCCTTTGGAGTAGAAGCTGGAGAAAAGGCACTTGTAGGTCTCGCTCTGGGTCTGGCAGGGGCTGGGACGCCCCCCCGAGGGGATGGGGGTCAGGATTGCCAAGCTGGAGCAGTGGGGTGGCATTGCTGGGATGGATCCCTGGGCCACCCGGCCCTGCTCTGGGATGTCCCAGGTGTCCTCGGTGCCAGCTGCCACCTCTGTTTTCACCTTGTCCGGAGGCATCTGCAGGCAGAGGGAGTTATTGGGAGGTGGGTGCTGCATCCCAGGATGGGCTCCTGGATGCCCCAACTTCATTCCCCCTTTTCCACTCCCTTTTTCCAACCACCCTCCACTCCCTTTTCCCAGTGATCCACATCCCTCCTTGCTCTTCCCTGCGCACCCCAGTGGATGAGGGATGGACATGGGGGTCCGAGGCTGTTCCCAAAACTTCCAGAGGAGCCACACACCTGCTCCCTGCCCTTCTCCTTCCTGGCCCTCTTGCTCTTGTCATCCTTGGAGCCCTTGTACTGCTTGCGAGGTTTGCTGGGGGGCAGCGGCTTGTCCTCCTCCCCCTTGAGGTGCCGCACATAGGGAAGGACCAGCCTGTGGGCGGGGGGGGGGGGGCACAGTGAGAACTGGCCTTGAGAGGGAGAGCTGAGGCCCAGGAAGGGATAGACACCCCCCCAATCCCCCTTGTGTGCCCACCTCTCATAGTGGCGCCGGGTGCAGGTGGCAGCGCTGGTGCTGCCGGGACTCCCTCCGAGCTCGTCGTAAACGTTCTTCCAGAGCCGGCGCCCTGTCACCTGCACAGGGAGGGAGGGGTGACACCAGGTGCTCAGGGGACAGCCCGGTACCCAGGGGACAGCCATGACACCCAGGGGACAGCCGAGTGTGCACAGGAGATTGTGATGTGCATAGGACATCCCAGCACCCAGGGGACATCCCAATGCCCAGGAGACATCCTGACACCCAGGGACATCCTGGCACCCAGGGGACACCAGCACCTCCAGACACCACTTACCAGCTCATAGGCTCCCAACTTCTCCACAGCTTTGTAGATCTTCCAGAGGTTAACTGGCAATAAAGAGGAGAGGCCGAGGGTCAGGGGGACACGCAGGGTCTCCCTGTCCCCAGGGGATTTGGGGAGTCCATACTCTGCTTGAAGCCGAGGTGGGGGATCCTCTCAATGGGGGTGTGTCGGTCCTTCATGAACTTGTAGAGACTGACCAGAAAAGCCTCCTCCTCCTCCTTCTCCTTCTCCTTCTCCCCTTCCCCCACTGGCTTCTCCTGCTCAGATCCATCCTCGGGACCCAGATCCTCCTGTGGGACACGGGAGGGGGGGAAATTTGGGGAAACTGAGGCCGAGCTGCAGCTCCCCCACCCCCTGCCTGGCAATTCAAGCAGCTCTGGGCTCGTTTTTGTCACCCCGGGACGGTGGCCAAGTTGGTCAAAGCTCTGGATCCAGGCAAGAACACGAGGAACAGCTTCCAGGAAAACAGAGGGGCAGGAATTCCTCCTCCCTCCCTCCCACCGCCACCGCCTTTCTCAGCTAAAAATGTGCCCCGTTTGTTTGTTCTACATTTTCCAGAGTTATAAAACTTGTTGCTATTTTTGGGCAAAGCAGCTGCTTGGCTCCCAAGTCCGGCCTTTGATTCTTTTTTAGGGTTTTTTTTTGGTGGTGATTCTTCTCTCGATTCATTTAAACTCTTGTGACAGATGCTGGGTTTTAACGGCTCAACTATTTTGAGGCGCTTTTTTTTTGGGGTGGAAGAAAAAGCCGCTGAGGAGGGAGGGGGATCCAGCGCCACAAAATCTAAATGCTGTTTCCTCTTCAGGATAAAAACTAATTATAAAAAGTATTATTTATATGGGACAGCTCATTTTTCCTCTAAAAAATGCCGGTTTAGGACTGGTTTTCCCCCCCAAGGCTGGAAATTTCACCCTTCTCTTCCTCATCCTCTCTTTCACTG